>NC_134356.1:530833555-530838555 GCF_048569485.1 Anomaloglossus baeobatrachus
TATTATCTATCTACTTCTATAGCTATCTGTCTATCATCTTTCTCTTTCTATATCTATCTATCATCTATCTATTTATCCATCTATTATATCTCTTTATAGCTATCACTCATTTTTGTTTATTATATTTTCTATAGTTACTTTTTAGTGGAACACTGATGATTCATCAGTGTTCCACTAAAAAGTAACTATAGAAAACATAAAAAAAAAGAGTGATAGATAGATATAAAGAGATATAAAGAAAGAGAAAGATGATAGACAGATAGCTATAGAGGTAGATAGATAATAGATAACTATAGAGATAGATAGATAGATAGATAGATAGATAGATGTGTTATTTGTATAAACATTCATCAGTGATGAATGTTTATACAAATAACACATCTATCTATCTATCTCTATAGTTATCTATTATCTATCTACCTCTATAGCTATCTGTCTATCATCTTTCTCTTTCTTTATATCTCTTTATATCTATCTATCACTCTTTTTTTTTTATTATGTTTTCTATAGTTACTTTTTAGTGCAACACTGATGAATGTTTATACAAATAACACATCTATCTATCTATCTATCTATCTATCTATCTGCCTGTCTGTCTGTCTGTCTGTCTAATCTACCCTATGGCAGTCATTACCGTTAATTCCTGAAGGCTAACACTGTGTATTCTCTTATTTCATTTAATGGCCAGTAAATAAACCTCGACTCCAACATATTCCTATAGTAGATGTTTAGTTGTGTCAGACAAATGCTCTTGCATTGTACGTGTTGTCTGCAGTAAATATACATGTAGGAATGGCATAAACAGATAATAGGGATCTCCAGGCTCCATTGTAGGGGAGAGTGGACCATCAGTATGATGTAGACACTTGATAGTAAAATAACAAAGCGTAGGATCAGGGGTCAAGCAGTGCTCTATTATGTGCCCCGTTATGGGGCTGACCCCTGCTCTCCAAGGAGCATAAACAGGTCACCCCTGTGCCCGGCTGCTCTCTGGTGGATTCCTATACATTTAATAAGGATGTCACAGGGCTCTATGTGGGTCCAGAGTGTATCTAATCGTGCATCTCATCGAGTATCTCATCGTGTATCTCAGCTTTATTCCTTGTGCCATAAATGCACTCAGTGCCTCAACCCTTATTTATAGGCAACACATCATGGATAAACAACTGATCGCCAGTAATTGCAGCCAGCAATCCAGATCGTATTTATTGTACATGACATAGAGAGAGAAATCTGTGCATAGTGCAGCTGTAAATCCCCTGCTTAATGCATGATATATTCGTGTACATGGACCTATATCATCAGCAGTGATAAAATAAAAAGAATACCCCTAATACAAAAATGTTTAAGAATTATGTGTAACCAAAGTAATATTATTTGTTTACAAATAGAAATAGTAAATATCCATATATAAAATCTAGTGAAATGTATGTGTGCAGGAACAGGCGTTCGTTCAGGTTCATCTGCCGACCACATATACAGGAGAGATCGAATTTAGGATCGGATTCTATCATTTCTGGTCACATTGATTGGAACTTGCAATGTATTTAGAAGTCAAAACAGGAGACAACAAGGAGGGGGAACAACAGAGTTATCCTAATGTGTTCACAATGTACAAATAATGGTACTAATGTGGAGCATGTGGAAATGAATGGAGATAATGGAAAAATAGGACTATTGTGGGCTTATGAAGGGTATAATGGGGTGTGCGACTAAATAAGCAAATGTTAACGGGTGCATAGGAAAGGATAAAATATCAATGACATTTTTATATAAAACTAGATTTAATATTGATTTCCACACATTGGATACAAGTATTCGGCAGGTGTATGACATAACGATGAAGCAGAGCTGAGTTTGTCATTGGGCACAACTCATCTTAGCACAATAATGTGATGTGGCTTTCCACAGGAATTGCAGGTGAAGTATCTACCTCCAAAGGGTTAAATAACAAACTCAGAACTCCTACATATGTAGATATTGTATAACTCTCAATTCGTGTGTGTATATATATATATATATATATATATATACACACACACACACACACACACACACAATGTAAGAGTTGTCAGTGTAATTCTATAAGCCAATGCAGACTGGCTTCTGTCAGTACTTACGACTAGGAGGATTGATCTTGAAATATCGCAAGTTATTATGGCTATTAATAAATAATAAAAGGGACTAATAATATTATTAATTATGATCAATATAATATTCATTTTATTTTAATGGTTATAGCATCAAATCTGTTATGTCTGTATTAAAATATGGTAAAGGGAAAATATATAAAGTATTTCCAGCGTCTTAGGCTCCTAGTCTTCTGTAATCACTCAGTTGTAAGAGTGAGTGATTGATTGATAGGTGTGCAGGGCAAGCTGCCCAAATGCTGCCCATTACACAGTAAGAAAGTGCAAGGAACATCTTCGAATATCTTTGGGTCCAGCATCAATGTACCCATACTAATGTAGAAATACCATTATATTATCAGATATATATGTATATGCTCTGCATCTGTTTCTCAAGTTTGCTCCCCCTCAAATACCAGTTGTCAGCGCCTGTTCTTCAGCCCTGGAGTTCCTGTCCATGGCATAGGGTTGGTTTCAGTTGACGATACACATGGTGCTGGTTCTGGCTCTGGTTCTGGTGCTGATTCTGGTGCTGGTTCTGGCGCTGGTGCTGGTTCTTTCATCCCCATCTCAGTATTAGGCTGCAGTGCTTGGATCCAAAGTACAAGGAGAGAGTTTGGTGAGATTTTAGGAGCAGGAGCAGTGGGGACTGTAAAGTGATTTTATAGGTGACGTATGATCCTACGTGGGCAGCCTTCACCCAAATGCCACATCTTATAGGCTTTTCCTCCTGAAGTGACATCTGCTTGCGGATTTCATCCCCCCTCAGTCTTCCCTGGTCAGGAGACGGCCCCATAGCTCCACAACCCTAGCCATTATAGAAAAGGAGGCAAAAATGTGGAGGAAGGGGGAGAGGGGTGGGGGAGACCCAGGCAATACCACATCATTTGGCAAAACCCACCCTTTCTGGACCTGGGGTACCGGAGTCAGAATGGGAGCAGATACCCAGACATTCCTAAGGTAAGGCAAATCAACTTCTATTATACGGCTGTGCTTTATTGAAATATATTATTACTGTATACATGTAACTATCACATACTTTATGTAGCAGAGCTCGTCTACTGACTTACCTGCATATTGTGGTGACACAGCAACTCAGTATCTGCCATCAGTCCAGTGTAAGACATGTATTTATGTAACTGATTGTGAAAGGACGCACATTCACCTCTGCTGCATCTGCTTTGTGTGTCTTAATTGCAGAATTTACAATTGTGTGTAAGGTCTACGATTATACATATACATCTATGTAATCCTCTATATACTATATATATATATATATATATATATATATATATATATATATATATATACTATATATATATATATATATATATATATATATAATATATTTACTTTTCATATTTTTTCTCAAATTTACCATCTCTCTATTATATATATATATATATATATATGCATGTTTATGTATGTATATATACACATACACAAAAACATGTGTGTGTGTGTGTGTGTGTGTGTGCATATGTATCGGTGTCTTCACGTGTGTACATATATATATATACACATATATATAATGTAGGGAAGGTGTCTTCGTATATATATATATATATATATATATATATGCATCTCTATATATATGTGTGTGTACTTGTGTGTGTGTATATGCATGTGGGCGTATATATGTGTGTGTGTGTATATATATGTGCATATATACATATAGTTATATACACACATATACACACACACACATCCATATATGTATGTACACACTCAAACACACAACTAACCATCCACAAATAGCAGTGTACACAATTGTAGATGTGTCTGTGTATATATATATATATATATATATATATATATATATATATATATATATATATATATACTGTGTATATAGATAGATAGAGATAGAAAGATAGATGGACAGATAGATGTACACACACACACACACACACACACACACACACACATATCTACAATTGTGTGCACTGCTATTTGTGGATGGTTAGTTGTTGGCACAGGTTTGGTCTTGCCTGCAGCCTCTTTCCGATGGGTGATAGATGAGCCCCAGACGGAGGGCCTGGCACTAGGTGGGTGCCTCTGCCCCTGCACACCCCTCCTGTGATTGTGTTTGTATTCTATTTCTCTTTGAACTATATAACGAGCACATGAATCCCGCTCAGCTCGCGGGCCCGTAGCTGTGTCACAATCCCAGCCCGGGCTGGCCATCAGCTCTCTCTATGGGAATACAATAGGGCCCCAGTGTGACCTGAACAAAGAAGTTGGAACTAGTTAAAGTGCAGGACACGTCTGCTGCCCGGGTGCTTGAGCCCAGTAGAAAGGCAGAGAAATAAAGAAAGCACTTTTCTTTAGGCTGGTGAGAAAATACTTAGGGTAAAAGTCTGCTTGGCGTCTTTATTTCAATGCCAATGGAGCAGATATAATTCAATAGGAAACTGGGAGAAAAGCTCGTCAGTCTGGAGCAAAGTTAGGGACATTCGCCATTCAGTCATTATTACCACAAATCAACTTTCAAGTGGGGGCTGCACAGGATGCGCCGAGCTCTGTATTATCATCGGAATACATGTTATCGTTATACAGGTGGAGAAAAGACACAAAGACACAGATCAATCACTATCAACCTTGTGGTTTTATTTATTTTTTCTGTAGAAACAAACAATAGGGGAATTCACTACTAAATATAATTAATAAGATCTATTTGTTGGATTATTACAAACATCTGGAGTACACAGTCACATTTCGCAGACAGTGTGTGTGTGTGTGTGTGTGTGTGTGTGTGTGTATATATATATATATATATATATATATATATATATATATATATATATATATGCAGTATATATATACAGTATATATATATATATATATATATATGACTGTAGATTCTTTGCT
>NC_134356.1:530843555-530848555 GCF_048569485.1 Anomaloglossus baeobatrachus
TTTTGTTACTGAAATTAAACTTACACGATGAGTCTGATCTATGTGCTCCATTTATTCTTTATTCTGGAGTGCTAGATTATTCTATAGGCTATTCGATCTATTTGCCATAAGGCATAAATACACAACTGAACGCTACAGCCCCTTTATTACCTAATAGAAAGCCTTAAAATAATAATAATAATAATAATAATAATAATAATAATAATAATAATAATAATAATAAAAAAAATAATTCAACTGTATTTTTTTTTTCTGAAACCAACCAAAATGCCAGGGTTATTTTGTGTCCTATTTAATAGTTTGTGTGCCTTTAATAATAAATAAATATCTGACATATTTTATTTTTCACTGCATAAAATATTTCATATATTTTTTTTCTCTTCACGTTCTGAGCATTTTCTGAAGTCAAAAGAAAAAAACAAATCTTTTCACACCTCTGGAGATAATGGGGAAAAAGTGATTTTGTTATTTTTTTTTAAATATGGTATAAAAAAACACGATCTTCAGTCACACCATCATTTAATAAAAAAATAAAAAAATAATTAGATTTTATATGAAAAAACCCCAAACATTTATTTAAGAAAAATAGGAAACAAAGCATTTGTTATGAGAGCCTGGTTATAGTGCAGGATGCAAGCAGTGCCTGTCATCATAATGTAATATATGCAGGATATTTCCCTCATTTTTCACCTCATTTAATCCTTTATAAACTGGATTTTTTAACTATTGTTGAAGGCTAAGGACAGCATAAAAATTGTACCTTTAAATATATTTCAACATGTAGTGTAAACTTCTGAAATATATATGTGTATGTATAATAATAGATGTACATGTGTGTATATCTATATACTGTATATATAGGATACATACATGTATGTACACACATATACGTATATATATATATATATACACCTATATATATATATATATATATACTTATATATAATTACACGCATATACACAGTATATAACCACACATATGTATCATCTCACCTTAATCCTAGTTATCATACCAAGATAATAATATTTATTTTTATTATCTTTTCTCAAAATAGTGTGTTGATTAACCCTTTAAATTTAGAAACGTAGCACAATCAAAGGACTAGGTTTAGAGGCCCTCATCCGTCTTGCCAATGTATTGGGTACTTTAAGGTGTTATATTTAAATAATATCCACCATCATCACAATTATCCATACTTGATTGTTCTATTCTGGAATTGTAATGCAGTTTTTTTTTTTTAAGATGTGATGGAGGGAAAATGTAGATAATTCTAATAAACAGAAATCGGGTGTTTTCCTGGCTATTTGCATATTTGTGAAAATAGACAATCCTGGATAATACTGAAGCTAAACTGGGTATCCTGTGATGCATAAACATGCAATAACAACAGTGTGCTACATTTCTACAGAAATAATGGAAGTGGAATAAATGTGATATATGAAAACACACACATATCTAGGGAGGGAGAGAGGGAAAAACACACACACACACACACACACACACACACACACACACACACACACACACACACACACACACACACACACACACACATATATCTATCTACCTTTGCACATGTATATATATATATATATATATATATATATACACACACACACACACACACGTATATATGTATATTCTGTGTCTATATGTATTTATATATAGAGAGAAATATATATATATATATATATATATATATATATATATAAAAATCTGTATACCTACTTAACTGCCTATACATATATATATATTGACATTAATATATATTTATTTTGCTTTTAATATATAATATATGTACATGTGTGTATGTGTGTGTTTATTATATATCACACTTATTCCACTTCAAATATTTGTGTATAAATGGAGCAATTTTTTTGCCATCTGAATTTTGCATATGTATATATATATATATCTTTTCATGTATATTTTTTTACTTTTCATTCATTCATTCATTCATTCATTCATTCATTCATTCATTCATTTATTTATTTATTTATTTGCTGTGCTGGTGTTTTCCATGCATTTCCCATGGCAGTTTTGCAGACTGTTCTTAAGGAGTTCAAAGTCTATAAGATAATGACCCCATTTAATATCAAAAGAGCGGGAAGCTGATGTGATTCAAATCTTTGCTATTCAATTGGTCACCATGTAGGGTGATGTCACTCTCCCATCCAGCCTATTATTACCAGACAGAGTCATAGTTGGCTGAAGAGACCCAGCTCAGTGGCTCAGCCCCTCAGATCAGCATGGTATGGCCTGCATCCCCCACTGGTGAAGAGCCACCAAGGCTCCTTGGAGCAGGGTATCAATCAAGATGAGGCAGTAATGGATCTTCATGGCCAACCAACCTATTTCTCACATCTCTTCTCTTTTCCTTTTTGTTCCTGTTAGATGTTGGATTAAGAAAGATCTTGACATCCAAAATGTAAGCAGAGTGGGGAGTTTGTTTCTATCTTTGGTTATCTAGCTGTATGAGTTTAAATCAGCCGTCATAAAGCTAGATAACCGAAAGTAGGAATAACTTCCATGACGTCATAGACCAACATGATGTATGATCTGATGAAGGAGGTGCTGGACTCCATGTGCTTCTCCGCCAAGGTAAGTTCCAGATGGGTTATTAAGATGAATGTCCTGTGTTATATGTCCATGTACCATTTGGAGTGAATGTCTATACTCAACTAATAAGACAGGTATGCCTATAGTAACGCCTCTCAGAGCCTTAACTTCTTCCAGAGGTCAAGTTCTTGATAATTGTATCATTTCCATGGGCAGTGGCAGCTTTCTTTGTGTTGTTTGGGAAGGGGGGTGGGGGGTGGGTTTAAGAGTGAAGTGAAGCAAAGAGGAACGGAGGAGGTGGAGGGGGTGCCCATATTTACCTTCCAGGGTAGTCTCCTCTAGATGGACTTTAACATCATTGTACATTTACAGAAATTTACCTCTGGATATATTTATCTTCCTTTATCAGACCTATCATTGAGAACCAGGTTAAGACATGATCATGGAAATATTTAAGAAAATGGTGAAATCAACATGCAGTTTCCATGGTAACACAAAATACTGCACCCACATTTAGCTGCCATTTGTAGTCAAAATGCGCTTTGTCTGATCATCAGAGGAAATATATTGGATGCAGAATACATTTATAACGCTGGGATGGCTTTCCATAATATATACACTATAATATATATATGTGTAATATAAATATCTATCTATCTATAGGTAGCTAGATAGATATCAGATAGACATTTTTTGTACCTTCTCCATAAATAAATGAAGGAAGAAAGGGAGCATTGGTATATACTGTATATATATAAAAATGTATATATGTACACACACACACATATATATGTATATATATATAGTTTTATACCAATGTTCCCTTTATTCCTTCATTTATTTATGGAGAAGATACAAAAATGTCTATCTGGTATCCATCTATTTATCTATCTATCTATCTATCTATCTATCTATCTATCCATCTATCTATCCCTCTATCCATCCGTCCGTCCGTCCGTCCATCCATCCATCCATCCATCCATCCATTTTTCCTTATTTCAAACATTGGAGAAGATGGCTGTTATAAAGATGTATTAGGCTGTTAAAATATATTTGTATTCTTCAAAATGGATAATACTGATATTATTGCATAACTATGGGTCTATATGTTCTAATATTGTTCGAAGATTAATCATTTATCTATTTGTGTATCTATCTGTCTAATCTTTCTCATTTCCTCCATCATGATTATCTATCTATCTATCTATCTCTCTCTCTCTATCTATCTATCTATCTATGTATCCCTCTATCTATCCCTCTATCTATCTATCTATCATCTATCTATCTATCTATCTATGTATCCCTCTATCTATCCCTCTATCTATCTATCTATCATCTATCTATCTATCTATCTATCTATCTCTATCTATCTATCTATCTGATAGTAAACAAGAAGTATAAATAGTTGTGCTACATCATGAAATTATTACAATCTCATTAATAGCAATATAAAAAAATAAAGTACATAGTTGTCAGTGAACCTGTGAATATAATAATGTATTTAAAATAGAATAATTCAAAATTAACTATCTGTCTCTCTGTTTGTCTGTCTGTCTGTTTGTCTGTCTGTTTCTCTGTCTGTTTGTCTGTCTGCTTTCATTGACTCTTGAGCTTCCTTTTCTGATTCTGTTTAGGATGTTACTTTCTCTTGTAAATCCCATTATAGTCTTTCCATCACTTTGCATCTGTTGCCATATATAAGAGTATAGGCATAAACTCCTAATGTAAGCCAGGCCTGGGCACTGGAAGGGTCACAGGTAGTTGTGGAATGACAAGTTCCAGCTTTCCTTCCATACTTGTACTAAGAATGTCTTTATAATTAATTTGCTTGCTGGCACAGTGATGGAGCATAAGAACTGTGGGCACATGGCATATGTGCAATCTCCTAGGTACGGGTTGAGGGGAGGGGGCTTGTAGAGTATGAGTGACCAGAATTAAACCACACTGAAAAGCGTTACTAATCCAACTTTAGAGTCGTAATCCTGTGATTTACTAGGACCTCTATCCAATGAGTGAATTAAAGGTGCAACAAGATTTTTATGATTTTGTTCTGGTGCTCAGCTGTGAACAAGGCCTTACTTAAATCCCAACTTGCTTGGAGCACACCATGATTCCACTGGTTCAGAATCCAATCCCTAATAGGTTTAGTCCATGGTATAATCTGAAGCTGGTGGGCTCTAATACAAAATTTCCAATTTGAAGAGAAATATTGCAAGTCTTTAATATTATTATTGTTTTCATATGGGCTAAAGGGACCTTTTGGGCCACACTAAGCTCCAGGGCCGGGGTCCGACTCCTACCCCTGCACCCACTATAGTTATATTCCTGGGTTTAGTATCTGCAATATGTAATTGGAGAGCTTGTTGTGCAGCTCGGGAGAAACCTATGACAGCACAGTACTTGATTAAGTGTTGTTGGGGGTCTTTGTTTGCCAGATTTG
>NC_134356.1:530853555-530913555 GCF_048569485.1 Anomaloglossus baeobatrachus
TAATGCAATCAATTTTGACATGACTTGCACCAAACTCAAAAAACTATCGATCAATTGACTTGCACCAAACTCAAAAAAACTATCAATCTATTGACTTGCACCAAACTAAAAAAAAATATTATTCCATTGACTTGCACCAAACAAAAAAAAGAAAACTATTGATCCATTGACTTGCACCAAACTAAAAAATCTATTGATCCATTGACTTGCACCAAACTCAAAAAACTATTGATCCATTGACTTGTACCAAACTCAAAAAACTATCGATCCATTGACTTGCACCAAACTAAAAAAATCTATTGATCCATTGACTTGCACCAAACTCAAAAAACTATCGATCCATTGATTTGCACCAAACTCAAAAAACTATTGATCCATTGACTTGCACCAAACTAAATAAAATCTATTGATCCATTGACTTGCACCAAACTCAAAAAACTATCTATCCATTGACTTGTACCAAACTCAAAAAACTTATCGATCCATTGACTTGCACCAAACTCAAAAAACTATTGAGCCATTGACTTACACCAAACTAAAAAAACTATCGATCCATTGACTTGCACCAAACTAAAAAAAAATATCGATACATTGACTTGCACCAAAGTAAAAAAGAAATATTGATCCATTGACTTGCACCAAACTCAAAAAAACTATTGATCCATTGACTTGTACCAAACTCCAAAAACCTATCTGATGCACCTGATATATATGTTACCAGCCTAAACATCATGAGTGATTATACCACACTAGTTTTTTTTGTACCACAAATACCAGTACAATGGTGGCTGTTAAGAAGTATGCCAAAATATTTTAAAATTGAGTCATATATAGAACTATTTTCCAATTTCTTGACAATTTTGCTTCTAGTTTGCCAACTGGACTTAATAAACTTATACAGAAAGGTTCATATAGTTTCTTTTGACTTGTCATCTTGCGACAGAAGACAATAAGAAGTTTCTCAAAATGTATTCCTACACAGGATAGAAAGTATCTAAAATTGAGTTCTTTATTTTTGGAGTTGCGGAAACACAATAATACAAAGTTGAATTAGAACCTCGTTCACATACGTCTCTATAATATGTATTTCAATCATATCAGAGAATAATGATATTAGGTATAAAGGCCACTTATGAAGGCATAAAGTAAATGTGTATGGTGGAAACGATATATACTTCTGACTCTATGGATGAATATGAGAGTGCATATTGCTGCTTATATAAAGATTTAAGCAGTCTTGCTTTGCAGTTGATGTGTGATTAACCTGAAATAACCACTTTTATCAGTCATGAGGGGGGTCACATCTTGCCAGCATCATTTGAATGGAATAGAAAAATCTAATTCCCTCATGTTTCTTACATTAAGATCCACAGACATCCACTGGGATTTTCTTTTTCAAGTCATTTCTTTCAAATAATTTTTGAGCATATATAATTTGGATCTCTGGGCTTTGTTTCCCCATAACCCTTTTTATTTTCCCATTTAACTGTTGAAATTGTTAGAATAACCGTTAAATTCACGTTTGTTTTGCCCCATTCAGTGTATGAGAAAATCTATAAAAATGTAATGCTATGCAAATCCCAAGACAGACGTATTATCCTTCCGCTGTAATAATTCATGTTATATCAAAATGGAACCTGAATGCATCATAAACAACATTTTATCTTTAACCTTTACAGGCTCCACAAGGACACATAAAGAATTAAAATTTCACTGCAAGCAGCCAATGAAGAGACTGGCCTAAAATTCAAAATGGCTTCCTGCATGTAGGTAAGACTTTTTGTGGATTCAAGCTTGTCTTTACGGCACATTACACTATAATCACTGATAGAGAAAAGGAAATAATGGTTGAAATCTTGGACTTTTGCAAAGCTACAGCTTTGTGTTGATGAATAGTGTGATATTTCTTTGTTGGGGTACTTTATTTTGGAATTGAAGGGTGAAAACATAACTCGATAAAGCTTTATTTAGATTGTTAGACCCAATGAGGACAGTGATCATGTCTATATACCGTAAGTGAGTAAAATGAAATAAACCCCCCCCAATGTATTAATCTAACCATCTAGACAATCACTGTGCCCTGAGACATGAATATATTATTTCATCTTTTAAATTTTATTTAAACACTCTAAGATACTTTTGGGTAATAATGAAAATCTTGTTATTTAGTTTTATGATACTCAATATATATTTTTAGTGTTAAAATAATTGTGAGCTATTTGGTTGAAGTAGAGCATGTGTCAATTTTTTTTTTGTTGTTTATTGAGCCACCGAGGGAAATCGCTTTGTGTTGTAATGGGAAGGCCATCCGTTCTAAATTAAATTCACAGCTATACAGTCGGTGCATTCTGCTATGCCACACACTATCCACAATGGAACAAACCCTTTTTCCCACACGGCTTGCCGAGCATGATAGTGATTTATAAGGAGCTTCATCGTCTGGCTAATGAGAAGCAGCAATTGGCCAAGTCTTCAGAAGCTGGCAAATGAATATGCATGGACCAAATCTGCATGTGTTAAGACTCATCTTAATAACAATTGCCTCAATTTGCATGTGGGGCGTTCCCACAATCAGTCCACACTTGGTCCTGGCAGTAATCAGAATTTCTTTGTTATATTTTTGACTGCTTTATATGTGCGTTTGAGGTTTTAACCTCTACCTTGCCATATCATATTGCAAGCTTCTCCGCTAATAATTGTAGAATTGCTTGAATATTAATTTTTTAAAGCCTATAAGACGGAGAGCCAAATTACAAGGTGATACACTTACCAAATAGGTATTCTATTTCTCCTTTCTAGAAAATAGATATATTTTTAAACATATTTCTGAGATGTTCACCGAGCTATAAATACATTCTGTCTCTATCTACAAGCTATGGTTTAATAATTTATAATATTTTTTTCGGGTGGTACAAATTGGCCTTTATTATGAACCTGGTTAATATACGTCCACAGCTTTTTGACAAATGTCCTTCATTTATTTCCGAGCATCTGACAATTGTGATATAAATGACATGCATAAAGATGAGTCATCTTCCTGCTGTTAGTTTGGGAAGGATCCTCTAAATTTCATTAATCATTTTCTGACTAGTCACGAAAATATTCAGACCAACATGTACACATTGCAGTAAATATAATGCTGTACGTTGGATTTCATTTAAAAGCATCTCTTATGAGATCCACTTAGTGAATCATATCTAATGTGTACAATATCCTCATCATAAACTCCTTCTTCTGCTGTTATGGCCTTCAGTTGTTTATGTATCCAAGCAGAGAACATGTAAAATGCTTGAACATTTACATACAAATATATATATATATATATATATATATATTGTTCCTTTTTCTCCTGCACAGTGAGATAATCAACATCTGCTGCCATCTGTGGAGTATTACCAACCTCTCCGACTGCCAAGCATAGGAGTCATGACAATCAAAGCCTCTTCATTTGAATATGCGTTTAAAAGCTTCTCTTTTCCAAGGAGTCTCCATTTATAAGAAAAAAAGGTCAAGAAGAAAGCAAATATTTTCACATGGACGGCACCGTCATCTTGCTTATGATTTCCCTATACATATTTACCGATGGAGGCCATTTTGATAGAATTCAGGAACAGTATAAGATGGCCGCGTTGGTGCAAGGTATGTTGTCTGTCCCCTGCCCTCCTCCCTTTCCTGCCCGTTGATCATTTTCTCATCGTGCTAATTAGCAGCGAAAGCGGGACAATAAATGAAGCTGGCATGACCCACTTTCGTCTGCCACCATCCTCCTCAAGCGGAAAATCTTCCCTTGATATTAATTGAATTAACATACTTTCTAATTCGCCATTCTTATGTGTGCAAGCGGCCTTCTCCCATTTTGCTTGCAATTTCTACTGGTAGGAATGGTTGCTGCTGTGAAATTCAGCAGCGAGGCTCTTTACTGTTTTAGTAATTCCATATATTTGTATTTTTAAAAATATTTTTAGACTTTTATTAATTTTCTTATGTTGTGAAAAAATTGACCTAAATTTTCAATGTGAAAGTCTTATATCGGAATTACGGTAAAAATAAAACATATATATATATATATATATATATATATATATATATATATATAATATAAATATGCAATAACAATTAACGTAGTACAATAATATAAATTAATTATAAAAATACATACCATATATACTTATATATTATATAAATATTACTGTATTCTAATTTTATATATTGTGACGGCTATTACACATCTGTACTTCATTTCCCAGCTCCCCATGGCACACAATGGTACAGATATTCTTTATGTAGCCACACCACAGGCCTTTCCAATCTAGCTTTGTTAATGCACTGCCTAAATAGTATCATTTATTTGTCTGGCTTGAAGTGTAGAGAATTAATGGAAAAGAGATTTTTAATTATTTGCGCATATTTAATGACGATATGTTTTTTAAGTTAAAGGTAATCTGGGTCACAAATGTACAAAACATATACGGTGGGGGAGATTCATGACCACTGTCTAACAGAAAATCTGTCTTGTCTCCTATAGCAACCAACCACAGTGTAGCTTTCATTTTTTTAGAGTGCTTTTGAAAAATGAAAGCTGTGCTTTGATTGGTTGCTATGGGTAACAAAGATTTTCTGTTGTATAAGTTTCCCCTAATCCCTCAAACTCCCACTCATGTAGTATTATTTTTTTGTTATTTTTTTCACAGCTGTTTTTGGGATCATTGCTGTTTTCATTTTATAAAAAAAACCTCCCCAGCATGCACTAAGCATAGTACTATTTTTGCTATTTTTTCTGTGAGTTTTTAGAAATGGAAGAAAAGCCAAAATTCCATTAAAGTGTTTGCCTTTCCTAGGCCCCCTTCACACGTCTGTGTTTCCAGTTCATGTGGTGTCCGTTTTCACACGTACTAGGGACACGTCCACATGCTTACTCATTAAAATAGGTGTTGCTTTTCACACCGCCGTGTTTTCACAAAGATCATAAGTTCATGTGATCCACACATGTGTCCTTGTAATGCACATGGAGACATTTCCTTTTGTAAGCGTCAGCATGGATGACAAGGACCAATATAAGCCTATGAGTCTGTGAAAATGAAGTACAGCACACAGATGATATCCGTGTGACATCCATGTGTTGTCCTTGTGACACACACCTGATTTAGTTGCATTCAAAGGATTGCTGATTTTTAAGTGTTAAAAATATGCTAAGATGATAGAACGATAGTTACATAATAGGTAGATAGATTTTACAGCAATTAACCAAATAAATAAATAACAGAAACAAAATAACGTAGGTTCCCCCTCATTTTTGATAACCAGCAAAGGTAAAGCAGACAACTATGGGCTGATATTATTAGGCTGGGAAGGTCCATAGTTATTGAGCCCCTTCCAGCCTAAAAATACCAGACTGCAGCCAACCCAGAAGTTGTGCATCACATTAGATGTGTCAATTCTAGCACTTTGCCTTGGCTCATTCCCTCATTTACCATTTTCTAAACCCCCCCCCCCAAAACTACAGCTCCGCTGTACTCCAGGAAATCCACCATAGTCCACCAAAACCCTTGAAGTCCAAAAAACTATATCTGAAATATAACACAAACATACATACATACATACATACATACAGAGAAATAAAACATGACCCTTACCCTTGTTTACCATTTTATTCAAAAGACATTTTTTCCAGCTGCTCCGACATAGTCCAGGGATGATTCCGATGACAATAGTTTATAGAGCATCGTTCTGACATGCCATAGAGGTAATGCCGGGTCATGCTGTGCTGTGTGAGACTCAGCGACTCTGAACAGTGATGATATCAGTAACGTCACTGCTCATCAGGGTCACCAGGTTACTATGTCACTCCAGGTCACGCTGCGCTGCTGATGAGCGATAATGTTACTGATGTCACCACTCTTCAAAGGTGGCAAGTCTCATGCAGGGCAGCATAAGCTAGAATTTCCTGTTATCAAAGTCTATGGAGTTTCAAAACGATGCTCCATAGACTTTGTTTGTTGGAATCTTCTTGCAGCTGGGATTTTTTTTTCTTTTGAATACAGTGGTGAACAAGGGTAAGTGTCTTCTATTTTTTCTTTGTGTTTGCATTTTGTTTTCAGATATCCTATTTTTGGACTAAGATGGATTCGATCGACTATGGCTGATTCCCTGAACTATGGCAAAGCTTTTTTTGTTAGTAAAATAGGAAAAGTTGGAAAGATTTGAGGAGGGTATATTGTATATTGAAATAAATTATTATTTCGTAGGTTTGTGTTCTTTTTTTTATTACAGGATTAGTAATGAAGTTGTCTGATAGACGCCTCTCCATTACTAGCACCAGGCCTTGATGCTGCCAACTGACACTACAGAGCTGACCTCAACCCCAATTGCCATTACCATTGCACCAGGGTAATCGGGAAGAGGCGAGGCGAATAGCCAGAATTAGCGCATCTAATGTAATGCTCCAATTCTGGGGTGGAAGCGGGATGTTATTTTGAGTTTGAAAAGGGCCCTGTAACCATGGACCTTCCCAGCCTGATAATATCAGCTCACAGCTGTCTGCTTTACCATTGCTGGCTATCAAAAATAGGGGGCCACCCTATAGAGGATGAATGCGGCCGCAGTTAAGTGTCCTATTTTCCGCTCCATTTTGTAACAGATATATAACTGTCCCATCAGGGAAACAAATTCTCCATTCTGCTGACTGGTGAGGGTCCTGTTAGTGGAACACCCACTAATCGGCAAGTTACCACCTATCCTTTGGGCATAATTAGATTTTACATCTTTGCACACAAGAGGTATTCATCCTTCATTGTGTTCACGTTCATTCATAAGGAAGGATGCAGGGCACATACAGTATGGGCTATGGAAAGAGCCAGAAACACAATACTGTATGTTCCAGTGTGCCAAAAGCAGAAGTTTAGATTCTTTCTATTGGACTTCATAAACCAAAACATCTTCCAAATATACATTATAAAATGAATTTTGGAGGAAAACAGTACTGCAAGTCTAACTATTTATTTTTTGTGTGCAGGTGAACAGAAATTAATGGAGAGCGCTACCAAAGGTCCATTGTATTGCATAACCAGACATAAGCTGAAAACATTCTGCTTCTGGAGAAGACAACCTTAGGTATATTCCTCCTTTATATTTTTTTTTTTTAATAAATATTATAGGAAATACTATATAGATTGTGTTCACATATGGTATTAAGACAGATAACAATTCATACAAGTTATATCATCTACTCAACTGTATGCACATAGTGGAATTAACTCTAAACACCTCTGCAGAATCTGTTTTCCATCTTTAGTAGATTTTGCAGGCCAGAATAGCACATACTATGTAGCAAAAATGTAACTTTTAAATTTGATAATTTCTGTACATACTAATGTACCTAGATGTATTGATGTGGTCACATGACGTTTTATCTGCATCACCAAATAAAGTCTTGCTGCTTCAGGATGGTTTCACTTGTCCGAAAAACATGGTCCATACGTTGGTTGGAGTAATCAGCCCAACTGCTTGATCTTAGTAAACTTGCTCAAACTTGCCTATGGAACCATTACCAGGAGGTTGGGCTAGATATTCTGATTTGAGCAAATATTGTGTTTCATTGGTATTTGAAACCACTAAATATAATGGTTGGGCACTACTGAATCAAAGAGGGAAATCCACTCAAATGTAGAAAAGAATTAACCATGGCACTACCTATGGGCATGTGAGACCAGCATTAGGAGAAAATCAGACAAAGCAGGGATGATACTGAGCAATCTGTACGTTTTGTGAAATCTATATACTGGGTTGAATTAGAGAAGCCATTGGATAGCAAATATACATTGGTTTCCTTTGTAAAGCCTGTTAATGCTATTTGTATATACTAGTTCTTTTCAATATGTAACTTGAGAATTAAAGGGTTTGTCCACTTCTTTTACATTTATGGCCTATCCTTAGGATAGGTCATGAATGTCTGATCGGGTGGGGTTTGACACCCTGCACCCTGCAAGTCAGCTGCTCTTAGTGCTGGCGATGGCAGCAGGAGGCAGAAAATGCTCAATTCCACTATCTGCCCTGACAACTGATAGTGACCGGTGTCGGGTACTGCACATCCGCCTTCCATTCAAATCACTAGGCGGATGTGCAGCACTCGACAGCAGCCACTATCAGAAGATAGAGCAGTTCCGGAACTGAGCATATTTGGCCGGGGATAGGTGATCGGCGGAGATGCTGGGTATCGGACCCGACCGATCAAATGTTCATGACTTATCCGAAGGATGACCCATCAATGTAAAAGTAGTGGACAACCTCTTTAAAGAGATTATGTTACTAAAACATCATAGACAATCTATGAGCCTCAGTGAACAGAATTTATAAAGAGCAGCTATCATCCTGGCTGGTCAATGTATTATATGCCCTGATTGGCTGACGTGTAATATTCCATTTTTTGCAGCTGCCAATATCTGGCTTGCTACCGCTTCCACCAACAATGGCAGGTAGTTGGGTTCTTTTTAAACCAGTCCTAAGGCTCAGCCATCAGCTGTTGCAATAATCTTTAAAGAGTTTTCATGATAATTAAAATTACAAAGGACCCAATTCACCATTGCATTTTTGCCAGTTTTTTTTGGCTTAAATAACTCTGTTAATGACTTTTTCATTTTTGACAAATTAATCAAATAATTTACACCTTTTTAAAGTTGTCTTTTATAGGTTTAGTTAATTTCCTAATTTTTAGTGATTCATCAAATGCGACACAAATTATTGTTTTGCACAAATGTACTGCAGTCTCTACCCCCACTGATTTTTTTTATGTCAGAAAGACAAAAATAAACATTATTTTGAAAAATTTGTCACAAAAAAAAGAAACAAATATCCCAATACAAAAAAGTAAAGAAAGTTATAAATAAATGCAAATGATGATTTGGGGGCAAGGTGCTTGGAAAAACAAGGAACTTTGCAATTTACCTTTTATTAAAAATCCTCACCTCTCCTAAGAATGTACAATTTTTGCCATAGCACTTGCAAGGACTACTGTGATGCTGGCTATATCACTGGAGCCAGTCAGCTTCAGTGGTCCTGCAATCCTCATATGTGGAAGAAGCAATGTGTGGGATAGCCATTCTGCTGATCTTCTGGTCTAAACTGTCAATCATCAGCGGAGCATCTCTCCCTTCTTTCCCTCCTTCAACACTAAAGGCTGCTTTACACACAGCGACACCTGCTTTTGTAACCCGATTAGTGTACACTTAAAAACACACCCAGGAAAAAAAAAGTTTATTTGAATAAAGACTCCCCCACACACCCTCATTCACCAATTTATTAATTTAAAAAATACTTGAAGTTCCGACAATATCCAATTGGAAAATAAAGACTCCTATACACTCCCTCGTTCACCAATTTCTTAATTGAAAAGAAATTCTCAAAGTTCAGCTGTAATCCAATGTTGTAATGTCCCACGATGACCATCAAATCCTATGGATCTTCATTCTGATAACATTCTGAGAATTAGGGGTACTTTACACTCTGCTACATCGCTAGCGATTGCTAGCGATGTCGAGCGCGATAGCTCCCGCCCCCGTCGCTCGTGCAACATTTGGTGCTCACTGCCGTAGCAAACATTATCGCTACGGCAGCGTCACACGCACATACCTGGTCAGCGACGTCGCTGTGACCGCCGAACAATACCTCCCTCAAGGGGGAGGTGCGTTCAGCGTCATAGCGACGTCACTGTGGCGTCACTAAGCGGCCGGCCAATAGAAGTGGAGGGGTGGAGATGAGCGGGACGTAACATCCCGCCCACCTCCTTCCTTCCGCATTGCCGGTGGACGCAGGTAAGGAGATGTTCGTCGCTCCCGCGGTTTCACACGTAGCGATGTGTGATGCCGCAGGAACGACGAACAACATCGTACCCGGTGGCAGCAGTGATATTAAGGAAATGAACGTCGTGTCAACGATCACCGTTTTGGAACGATTTTGCGATCGTTGATCGTCACTCATTAGTGTTACACGCTGTGATGTTGCTACCGGCGCCGGATGTGCGTCACTAATGATGTGAACCTGACGGTATATCGGTAGCGATGTCGCAGCATGTAAAGTACCCCTTAGGCTCCATAGGTCATTCCGGGTCAGAGGCAGGTATGAAATTTATGAGCTTGAAAAGTCTGCTGCTCACCAGGAGTGACCAATGGAGCTTCGTTCTCAGACTGAAGTGCCATAGGACTCGATGGGCATCGTGGCAACATGCCATTACTTCGAGGATTTCTTTTAAATTAAAAAAATTGGTGAACGAGGGAGTGTGATGGAGTCTTTATTCAAATAAACTTTTTTTTTTTTTCTGTGTGTCTTTTCTAACTATACACTTATCGGGTTAGTAATGGGGGTTTTTGATAGCTGTCTCTCCATTACAAACCCTGGGCTTGATGCCAGCTGTCAATTCATAGCTGATATCAACCCCAAAAGTATTATCATGATTGCCACCACACCAGGGCAATCTGGAAGAGTCGGAAAAAGCACCAGAATTGGCACATCTAATGGAGGCACCACTTCTGGGGCTGCTGCAAGTTGCTATTTTTAGGTTGGGAAGGGCCAAATAATCATGGGCCTTCCCAGCCTGATAATATCAGCCTCCACGTGTCTGCTTTGTCTAGGCTGGTTATCAAAAATAAGAGGGACCCCATGTCATTTTTTTTAATTAGAAGTAAAATAAACAGCATGGGATTCCTTCTGTTTTTGATAGTCAGCAAAAGTAAAGCAGACAGCTGATGGCAGCAGCCCTCAGAAACTCCAAACTCAGACACAATTTTTTTTTGTAAAAGTTCATATTTGAGTTCGAGCTTTACCCTTTGTTTGCTCATCCCTACAGGGGAGCAGTGTGCTCCAGTACTTCAATCATGGGTAGAGATGAGCACACCCGAGTTTCGGTGTTTGGTGTTCATACCAAACACAGACTTTACAAAAAAAATAGAGTTTGGGTTTGGAGTTTGAGTGCTTAACGTATGCAGACCACTCACGTGAGCATCGCTGTTCTTGGGTGCACTCGAGGCTCAGCCCAGTGTGAGCCGCTTTTAGTGTTTGAATGGCTCGCACTGGGGATAACAACTGCATGATCCGATGTAGTGTGCACCAAAAAGAACAATGGAAAAACCCCCTCCACCTGCCCTCGGAAGTGATCTGATTATGGCTGGCTGCATGTGGACAGCGACCCGAACTGCCTAATTAATGGCTTCAATTGGGATTCAGGTCCAGTCCGGGTCCCAAACTGAACTTTATCTAAAGTCCGGCTGCACCCGCCGAACCGAACTTCCATGGGTCCGCTCATCTCTTATGAGAATAACCCCTTAACTACAAAATGGTTGTCTTTTCGAGTTGATAAAGTCCAAATGATATAGTATGAGAAAGCGCTACGTATAATGTTATTCAACATACTTGACCCACGTGTACAGGGTGTAATAACTTCCCTACATGTGTAATAAAATACTAATTTTCATTGCTTTCCTATAGTCAGGAAGATTTTATATTTTGCCAATAGAAATATGCGGGTGAACATACATTATATTGATCATATATTTCCAAAACTGCACTAAATAAAATGTTCTATATAATATATTGTATAACAAGACACATATAGAGGGTTTATTCATATTGCATATTACATAGAATTCCGTTCCTTTTGTGCAGATGCCATCAAAGCAAGGCTTGTGTGTGGAATATGTCTGCATTTCTGTATACAAGTAGACGGCTTGGAGATTTCAGTAAATAAACCCTGAATAGAGTCTGCTTTGCTGACAGAGATGCCTGGACCCCATTCAGTTGCTATCTGATTCGGTGGCACACATATTGTTTAAGCTTTTCTGCAAAGTAGATTTGTGATTGAGCTGCTGCCATAATGATTAGACCGGATTCATTTTGTATCTGCACTCCATAGAATAACCTCCACCCAGAGTCTTCATCATGCTTCTCTTGGTTATCAGACAGACCATCCCCCTTTTATTCAAGGTCCCTGACTCTGCTTCTTGCTCTTTTATAATAAAACCTGTAGTGAGATATATTTTACACCAAACTAGTCATAGGTGATGTGTGAGTGATGCCAGTAGGGGCTTCTCCTCTGTGAATTCAAACTAATTGGGTTGTAATTTTTTAAATATAAATATGGTAAATAACAAATACTTAAAACACACTCATTTAGTAACTCACTTTTTTAGACACTATAAAAAAAAAAATCAGAAATGAATGATAAATACTGTAAACTTTAAGTATAGAAAAGACTGTCTCCTATTGAGAACTAGAGAACAGTAAGGGCGGCTTTGCACGTTGCAACATCGCACGTGTGATGTTGGTGGGGTCAAATCAAAAGTGACGCACATCCGGCATCACTTTCGTCATCGTTGTGTGTAAATCCTAGATGATACGATTAACGAGCGCAAAAGCGTCGTTATCGTATCATTGGCGTAGGCTCCGACTTTTTCAAAATTACTCTGCCGCGACAGGTGCAATGTAGTTCCTCGTTCCTGCGGCAGCACACATTGCTGTGTATGAAGCCGCAGGAGCGAGGAACATCACCTTACATTGCCGCCAGCGGCTATACGGAAGGAAGAAGGTGGGCGGGATGTTTACATCCTGCTCATCTCCGCCCCTCAGCTTTGATTGGCCGCCTGCCGTGTGACGTCGCTCTGACGTTGTACGACCCGCCCCCTTAGGAAGGAGGCGGGACGCCGGCCAGAGCGACGTTGCAGGACAGGTGAGTGCATGTGAAGCTGGCATAGCGATAATGTTCGCTACGCCAGGAATCACAAGATATCGCTGCTGCGACGGGGGCGGGGACTATCGCGTGCGACATCGCAGCATCGGCTTGCAATGTCGCAACGTGCAAAGCCCGCCTATGTGGAATGTAGCAAATTTACCACGTAAAAAAAAATGTAGCTACAAAAATCACACAATTATTCACTTTTTTTCCTTTTAAATAAGTATTGTTTAATTTAAAGTCCTATTTAAAAAAATAAAAATAAAAAAAATGATTGGCAGGTTTGACCTAAGCATGGTCTATATACCTTTTGCTTTGCTTAAAGGGGTGGTCTGTCACCTATATTGTATTTTCTATCTATCCTTAGTCCCCTACCGACTTTTGTAATTATCTTTATTTTATAATTCCCCATACTTCTCCTTGTCTATCTAATTCCTGAAGGTGTTTTTTTTTACTGCACTTCCTGTGACATTTAGTTTGAGAGGATTCTCAAATGTGACATCACAGGAGGCTGGAGCTGCAGTCACTACCCACAGAGTCCATAGCCCGTCCTGGAAGAGGTTGTCACCAGGGGGCGGTGCTACACTTACTTACTAGTTTTTTTGCATCGTCCCCCTCTGACGATGTCCTGGATCCTGGGTGATAGGTGATGAACACTGTAGCAAAGGTTAGTACATGCTGATATGGCACTCCTCTCCCTGCCACCACTTTCGCTCCTTGTGTGAAAGAGGTCAGCTGTGGGCGGTGGTATATGCAGTGAGTGGAGCCAGTACTACCCCACAGCCTCTTGCACCACCCTCAAATGAAGCATCATCAGGGGGTGGTGCTGGTCATTCACTGCTTCTAGCACCAGCCTCAAATGAATTGCCATAAGGGCAGATTCTAGAAGTGAGTGACACCAGCACTGCCCCCTGATGACGCTTCATTTGAGGGTGCTGCTAGAGGCTGTGGGGTGGTGCTGATGTCACTCACTTCATTTAGCACAGCCCCTGCCAATATTTTTTACATAAGCAATGGCGACGGAGAGAGAAGCAGCATGCTGGTGCTCCTCTTACCTCGGCCACAGTGTCCATCATCCATCATCAAGGACATCTTCAGAGGATGTAGAAAGCAATCACAGCCATGCCCCTTGGAAACATCCTGTTCTAGGAGGGGCAATGGATGCTGTGGGGAGTGACTGCAGCTCCAGCCTCCTGCGACATCACGTTTGAGACTCCTCTCAAATGAAACAGAAGTGCAGTAAAAAACACCTTTAGGGATTAGATAGATAGGAAAAAGTGTAGGGAATTGCATAATAAAGATAAATACAAAAGTGGTTAGGGGGCAAGGAGAGATGAGTTGGAAAATACATATTAGGTGTTGGACCAACCCCATAAAGGTGTTTGTAGAAACTAAATGATTTTTAATCCTAAATGTCTGTCTATTTATTGTAATAATCAAATTTATTTAAATTACTTTTCAAATATATACTACAGTTCAAAAGTTTGGACTCACCCAGACAATTTTGTCTTTTCCATGAAAAATTATACTTTTATTTTTCAAATGAGCTGCATAATGAATAGAAAATATAGTCCAGACATTGACGAGGTTAGAAATAATGATTTTTGCAGGAAATAATAATTTTCTACTTCAAACTTTGCTTTCATCACAGAATGCTCGCTTTGCAGCAATTCCAGCTTTGCAGAGCTTTGGCATTCTAGCTGTTAATTTGCGGAGGTAATCTGGAGATATTTTCCGCCTTCCACAAGTTGGATTGGCTTGATGGGCACTTTTTGTGTACCATATGGTCAAGCTGCTCCCACAACAGCTCAATAGGGTTGAGATCTGGTGACTGGGCTGGCTCCTCCATTACAGATAGAATACCAGCTGCCTACTTCTTCCTTAAATAGTTCATGCATAATTTGGAGGTGTGCTTTGGGTCATTATCCTGTTGTAGGATGAAATTGGCTCCAATCAAGCGCTGTCCACAGGGTATGGCGTAACAAATTGGAGTGATAGCCTTCCTTATTCAAAATCCCTTTTACCTTGTACAAATCTCCCACTTAACCAGCACCAAAGCAACCCCAGACCATCACAATACCTCCACCATGCTTGACAGATGGCGTTAGACACTCTTCCAGCATCTTTTCAGTTGTTCTGCATCTCACAAATGTTCTGTGTGATCCAAACACCTCAAAATTCGATTCTTCTGTCCAGAACACTTTTTTCCAATCTTCTTCTGTCCAATGTCTGTGTTCTTTTGCCCATATTAATCTTTTCCTTTTATTAGCCAGTCTCAGATATGGCTTTTTCTTTGCCACTCTGCCCAGAAGGCCAGCATACCAGAGTCGCCTTTTCACTGTAGACGTTGACACTGGCATTTTGCAGGTACTATTTAATGAAGCTGCCAGTTGATAACCTGTGAGGCGTCGATTTCTCAAACTAGAGACTCTACTTGTCTTGTTGCTCAGTTGTGCAACAGGGCCTCTCACTTCCCTTTCTACTTTGGTTAGAGCCTGTTTGTGCTCTCCTCTGAAGGGAGTAGTACACACCGTTGTAGGAAATCTTCAGTTTCTCGGCAATTTCTCACATGGAATATCCTTCATTTCTAAGAACAAGAATAGACTGTCAAGTTTCACATGAAAGTTCTTTTTTTCTGGCCATTTTGAGAGTTTAATGGAATCAACAAATGTAATGCTCCATATTCTCTCAACTAGCTCAAAGGTAGGTCAGTTTTACAGCTTCTCTAATCAGTAAAATTGTTTTCAGCTGTGCTAACATACTTACACAAGGGTTTTCTAAACATCCATTAGCCTTCTAACACAGCAAACACAATGTACCATTAAAACACTGGAGTGGTGGTTGTTGGAAATGGGCCTCTATACACCTATATAGATTGCATTAAAAACCAGACGTTTCCAGCTATAATAGTCATTTCCCACATTAACAATGTATAGAGTGTATTTCTGTTTAATTTAATGTTAGCTTCATTGAAAAAAAAAATGTGCTTTTCTTTCAAAAATAAGGAAATATCTAAGTGACACTAAACCTTTGAACTGTAGTGTATTTTAATTGGGAATATCCAGAGGATGCAGGGAAACTCAAATGGGATGTCATCAGGGAGCAGAGGGCACCCGGAAAAGAAGTGTAATCTGGTTCAGGGCCTGGGCTACTGTTAGTTGTCAATATTAAGTTGGTTGTCAGTTCTGACGTATGCTCAGTATGAGCTCTCTTCTCACTGTCTGATATTCTTTTTCAATGCACAGTGACAGTGTGCTTCCTCGCCGGCTTTAATGAAAAGTGACAATCTGACAAGAGAGCGCACTATCATTGTGAATGGAAAGGTGAGAATGCAAAAAACAGAGACGAGTCCCTCCCCAAAACAAACGTCATTTTCGAGGGAGGGACAGGTCTCTGCTCTCCCTGCTTGCTGCATTCTCTCCTTACAATGTGCATTTACAGTGCGCTCTCTTACCAGATCGTCACTTCTCATTAGAGTTATCCGGGGAGTGCACTGTCACTGTGCACTGAAATGGAATATCCCACAGAGATAAGGGAGCTCATACTGAGCATACATTGGAAATGACAACTGACACATGCTCAGTAGAACAGGGACTAACCCAGCTCCTGAAACGGACATCACTGTCAGGGTGATGACATCCCTTTTGACTATCCCAGCATGCACTGAGGATTCTCAAATAGAAATGTCATCAAAATGAAGATAGGTAACACAAAAATTAAATAAAGCAGTTAAATAGATTAAAGAAGGGAATATGAATTTTAACTAAAAAAAAAATATTAGACAGGTAATTCGATTATTACATTAAATATACAGACATTTAGGAATAAAATGAATGTTATTTTCAGAAACACCTCTTTAAACTCTTTCAGTGACATTCCACTTTTATCACACCAAAAGCACCAGTTTTGTGTGGTCTAGGTGACCTTAACAGAGGTAGATGCATCAATATATAGAAAAAGATTGTTACAGGGAAGGTGTAAAGGGTACTTTACATGCTGCGACATCGCTAGCATTTGCTGGCGATGTCGAGCGTGATAGCACCCGCCCCCGTCGTACGGCCGATATGTGGTGATCGCTGCCATAGCGAACATTATCGCTACGACAGCGTCACACACACATACCTGCTCTGCGATGTCGCTGTGACCGGCGAACCGCCTCCTTTCTAAGGGGGTGGTTCGTTCAGCGTCACAGCGACGTCACAGCAGCGTCACTGAACCGCCGCCCAATAGAAAAGGAGGGGAGGAGATGAGCGGCCGGAACATGCCGCCGACCTCCTTCCTTCCTCCTTTTCCGGTGGACGGAGGTAAGGTGATGGTTGTCGCTCCTGCGATGTCACACACAGCGATGTGTGGTGCCGCAGAGGCGACGAAACACATTGCTACTGAGCAAAAAATGATATTTTGTTTTAGAACGACCTCTACATGACCACCGATTTTTCCCTCTTTTGCGATCGTTTACGGTTGCTCAGAAGAGTCACACCAACGTGACAACGACGATATCTCCTTAGCGATATCGCAGCGTGTAAAGCACCCTTAGTCATTAGGAAAGCACAATCTCACCCAACCTGGTCATTAGAATTGATTAATGCATTTGATAAATATGTTTATGTAAAATTATTTTTTATGTTGAACATGTTTTTTTATCTTTTTTTTCCTTAAAATTTTACATATTACTAACCATATTAAGAAAGTTTCTGAACTCTTGCAGTTTTTACTCTCACCGCTAAACCTCATACTAAATATTTTCAGTACTTTTATCATTATCCTAAGCAATAACCAGTAGATACTTAATTGATATACAAACAATATATACAGAAACACGTTAAGTAGAACTCCAATGATTTTTATTTAATTCACCCTGTCACTAGTCGCCCAATACATATAATTCTGGTAGTAGTGCCTCATTTTGTTGTTTTTTTGTATCTCATGGCTTCCTTCTCTTCAGTTACATTATGTGATCTCATGGTGACCCCAGTCAATTACACAACTTTATATTCTCTGAAAGGGGTCGTCATCTCAGTCACGAGGATTGCTTTTATGATGAAGTCCATGGACTGCACCACTGAAGGTTTTTACTGGATTGGAGACAAAAACTCTAATCCCAGTTACATATGATGACTAGACAGCTCTTATCACACAGTTATAAGGTAGAAAATGGCAGTTCAGCCTCCTTGATTATTATATATTAGCTTATTTATGGGAATATATAGGGAAGGATAATAATAGCGGGCAAAATGGTTGTGGCTCTAGACTCCGATTTGATGCTGTCCTGATGAATCATGGGATTTATGACAGATGAATGAAATGTAGGGTGAAATCTGAGAATTAAGTTAGAGTCTGAAGAGCAGCGAAAATGAGACTGAATTACAGAAAAGGAAGTACAACATGAATGCGAGAATTGCTGCTTGTGATAGACAATCAATTGGGGGGTTGTAATGACAAAAAAATAAATTTCACAGGAATGCTTTGTTAATAATTTTTGCCTCTTCTAGTATAATTAATGGTATATCATTTGGAAATGCATTAAAGGGAATTTGTCAGGTGCCCTCTGCCCTCCAATCCAGCAGCATTAAAACCTGTATGCCCAAATTCCCTCCCTAACCAGCCCTGTATAACGCTATTCACTAATATTAATGTTTAAAAAAAGGCTTCTAGCCCTTGCTTTCCCTATAATAATTAGGGCCGTGACTAGTTGCAGGAGCATTAGTTCCCCAGACTAGTCGGCCCTCTTTCCGTGTTATCTCGCCCCTGTGGGTATGATAACACAATTTCCATCTCGCGCATGCGTGCAGCTCATTTCAACCTGCAGTGCACATATGAAGCCAGGTGTACGCTTACCGGCTTTATTAGGCGCGCTGCGCTTGACTGTAAATTCAAAGGTTCGTATGCAAGCCATTTCTGATTTTCTGATCATGTGCAGTGGCCCTAATGAAGCTGGGAAGCTTCCACCCTGCTTCTGAGGTGCACTGACGCGGCCGATATGAGCAGCGTGTATGCTTGAGATTTCTAGGAGCTGGCGGTGACGCCAGCTTGTTGAAACCATGTTATCAAGCCCTCAGAGGTGTGATAACACAGAAGAGGATCAACTAGTTGGGGGAATTAACGCCCCTGTGACTAGTTGCATTGCTGCCACTAGGAATTTCAGGGCTCCTGACTGGCATAATTTTTGGGCCTCCTTGAGACTCCACCCCAGCTCCGCCTCCGTCCATGCTCTGCCTCCACACCTCACACACAAGCCAATAAATGAAGCGTGAAGGGGACCCCCTTCTGTTGGAGCCCCGGACTAGAGTCCTGTTTGTCCCCCCCTGGTGGCGGCCCTGTTAGTTGAGAAAAATGAGTTTTATTAGTCATTGTTTAAACATTAATATTAGTGAATAGCATTAAAACAGGGGTTAGGAAGGGAATTTGTGCATACAGGTATCAATGCTGCTGGGTTGGATAGCATAGAAGACTTGATAGGTTCCCTTTAATAGAATATTGGTGGGTGTCTGCCACAATAATGCCCACTAATCCTAAAAGAAAGTGGCAGCTTGATCCTTCTGTTGTCCCTGCTTGTTGGGCCGCACAGTTAATCAATGAAATGGGCCTACCATGTTGTTTCTAGGAAAAGATAATACATGCAGCTAAGCATAGATATAGTGGTACAGTTCTTTCCCAATGCTACGAAATGTAGATTTAGGGATTGGCGCAAGTGACAGTGGTCAAACCCTCACTGATAAGACATATGCTAGGGAAAGAGCCTTCTAAAGACTTGATATACTGAACTGCAAGTTGTAAGGCCATGCTTCAATTACTAGAAATTATTATTATATATACTGTATAATGTTAGGAAGATTTAAAATGATCTATTCTTAATACAAAGTTTCTATTTTTCTACAATATATAAAATGTATAGAGAACAAATATATTCTTCAATTACATTCTAGTGTTAGGATTCAATATGGTATTTTTATGAACACACATCTTCCCATAAATAAGCCGTGCAGTTCTGCAGACATGTTGCATTTGATGACCAATCCCCCATAACCATTCCCATAAGAGTCTTCTATTTGATGAAGTCACACTAGATGACAGCATCAACACCAGAATAAAGTGTCTGCACCTCTTCTCCTCAGACTTGTAAGTCCAGTGGGAGCACAGTGATGGGCGCGTGTGCTACCCTCGCACATCACATTGAGGTGCGCTATGCGAGGTGTTGTCAGTACGTCTCACTACACCTATTTTCCATGGCTTAGCATTGATTTCTTGCTTTGATCTAACTGTGTAAAATATATGCCAACCTTCCATTTCCAGCTGGAAAATATGTGGATATTTGAGGCATTGCTTTTACTTTCTAATGGATGTTTTCACTTATGGCTTAATGTAAAATATAGTGATGAAAAGTGTCCTTGAGGTGCATCAAGGCCATACCCATTTGGGACCTTGAATAAGTATAGGTAAATGCAAATATGCTTGTAAGACTTAAAGGGATTTTAGTATGATAATAAATTAATTCTATAAACTTTTCAAATGCACTTGATTTTCAAAAATGCATCATTTCTGCAGGTTTACCAGTGTAGACTGATCACTTCTCTACTTATTACTGCTAATCAGGGCCGGCGTCAACACCCAGCATACCCGGGGCCCTGGAGAGTCGGGGGGGCCCACTCGGCCTTGTCGGTTCTGCTGTCCCCAGGCCGGGCCCACTCGCCTTCAGTTCTGCTGCCCCCGGGGCGAGTTCCGGGGACTGCAGTCCTCATCAGGAAACTGAGGCTGCCGTCCTTTTAAGGCGCGCAGACCACAGTGTTCGCTGCGTCCTCCTGGTTGAACTTTATCTGTGGGCGGAGCCAGGGCCGGCGTCAACACCCGGCCCTTCCCCAGGCAAATGCCCGGTCCCTGGAGAGTCGGGGGGGCCCACTTGGCCTCATCAGTTCTGCTGCCCCCGGGCCGGGCCCACTCGACTTCAGTTCTGCTGCCCTCGGGCCGAGTTCCGGGGACCGCAGTCCTCGTCAGGAAACTGTGGCTGCCGTCCTTTTAAGGCACGCAGACCACAGCGTTCGCTGCGTCCTCCTGATTGAACTTCATCTGTGGTCAGTCCCACAGATGAAGGAGGTGCAGTGCCATCCAGCGACCCCCAGCACAGTGCTTCTCTCCATTGCTGTGTGGGCCCCATCTCCATGACCGAGCGGTATGTGCTATACCCCTCCCACCGAGATGTATGCCCTGACCCCCCCAAAGCCGCGTGTGTGGGCCCCGCAGAGCCGCGTGTGTGGGCCCCGCAGAGCCGCGTATGTGGGCCCAGCAGAGCCGCATGTGTGGGCCCTCAAGATCCACGTGTGTGGGCCCCCAAGAGCCACGTGTGTGTGTCTGTCTGTATGTATGTACAGAGCAGTGTGTGTGTCTGTCTGTCTGTATGTATGCAGCAGAGCAGTACGTGTCTATATGTATGTATGCAGCAGAGCAGTGTGTGTGTCTGTATGTATGTATGTATGTGTATCCAGCAGAGCAGTATTTGTCTGTCTGTATGTATACAACAGAGCAGTGTGTGTATGTATGTATGTATAAATGCATGCAGCAGAGCTGTGTGTATGTATGTATGCTTGCAGCAGAGCTGTGTGTGTATGTATGTATGCATGCAGCAGAGCTGTGTGTGTCTGTCTGTATGCATGAAGCAGAGCCGTGTGTGTCTGTATGCATGCAGCAGAGCTATGTGTGTCTGTATGCATGCAGCAGAGCTGTGTGTTTGTATGCATGCAGTAGAGCTGTGTGTGTCTGTCTGTATGCATGCAGTAAAGCTGTGTGTGTCTGTATGCATGCAGCATAGCTGTGTGTGTCTGTATGCATGCATGCAGCAGCAGAGCTGTGTGTGTCTGTATGCATGCATGTAGCAGAGCTGTGTGTGTCTGTCTGTATGTATGCAGCAGAACTGTGTGTCTGTCTGTATGTATGCAGCAGAGCTATGTGTGTCTGTCTGTACGTATGCAGCAGAGATGTGTGTGTCTGTCTGTATGCATGCAGCAGAGCAATGTGTGTATGTATGTATGTATGCATGCAGCAGAGCTGTGTGTCTCTGTCTGTATACATGCAGTAGAGCTGTGTGTGTCTGTCTATATGTATCAAGGAGAGCTGTGTGTGTCTGTCTGTATGCAGCTGTGTGTGTCTGTATGTATGCAACAGAGCTGTGTGTCTGTCTGTATGCAGCTGGGTGTGTCTATATGTATCCAGCAGAGCTGTGTGTGTCTGTCTGTATTCAGCAGAGCTGTGTGTGTCTGTCTGTATGCAGCAGAGCTATGTGTGTCTGTCTGTATCCAGCAGAGCTGTGTGTCTGTATGTATGCAGCAGAGCTGTGTGTGTCTGCATGTATGCAGCAGAGCTGTGTGTGTCTGTATGTATGCAGTAGAGCTGTGTGTGTCTGTCTTTATGCATGTATGATGTGTATCTATGTATGTCAGTGTATATGACTGCATAGATTTGTCTGTTTATATGTATTTTTGTGAGTTTGTCTTTAAATATGTATATGTATGTGTGTGTCTGCATGTGGATGGAGCCCACTGGGACTCTTCTGCCCGGGGTCCACAAAAACCTGGAGCCGGCCCTGCTGCTAATGATGTAGTTCGCCCAGTAGCAGGTTTCATCCGCCATGGTCTAGCATGTGGAGATGTTTTCTGTAGTAAATGGGTCATGTGTGTGGAGACTGGGGAGAACACTTAGTGAACCTGTCAGGTGCAACATGCAACCAGAACCATGAGCAGTTCTGGGTGTATATTGCTAATCCCTGCCTAACTGTCCCAGGATCTAGTAGCACATGTAAAGAGATCTTTAGAAAAAGTATTTCTAAAGATCCTTTATGATATGTTAATGAACACAGGGACTAGTCGCAAGGGCGTTAGTTCCCCGACTAGTTGGCCCTCTTAACATATCACCACACCCACAGCGATGAGCTAAATGCTATTCAATGCCCATTGCCCAGCGTCATCGGTAGTGATGCGCCTACCTATGTCCATTGCACCGCCTCATAAGCTGGGTTTAGGGTTAGTGCGCAAAATCAGAAGTCACCGCACTTCCGGTCATGCACACTATGAAGCCGGGTGTATACGTCCGACTTCGGAGAGGTCTAGTGCGCATGACCGGAAGTGCCCGGACTTCTGATCATGTGTACTGACCCTAAACCCGGCATCTGAGGCAGTAACAAAGAACACAGGTACACTTGTTACTGTCGATGATGCTGGGCATGGAATAGCATGTTAGTACACCTCTGTGGGCATGCTAACATGTTAAGAGGGCGGACTAATCGGGGGAATTAACACCCTTGCGACTATTCCCTGCGCTCATTAGCATATCATAAAGGATCTTTAAAAATACTTTTTCTAAAGATCTCTTTATGTATGCTACTAGATCCTGGGACAGTAAAGCAGGGATTAGACATATGCACCCAGAACTGCTCGTGGTTCTGGGTGCATATTGCACCTGACAGGTTCCCTTTAACCCATTTGAGACCCAAATTAGTCAATTCATATGAGAGCCACAGAGAGTTGTTATATGCAGCTGTCTGCTTGCACTAGTGCCGAGAATGCATACATAACCCATTTGCTACAGATAACATAGGCGTATGCTCAACCAAAGGAGGAGAGACCTTCTACTGGACAAACTACCGTATAATGTTAGCAGCAATAAAAAGACAAACAGACTACATAGGTAAGCAAACAATGAAAAAATGATGCTTTTTTTTTTACATCAACTGCATTTGAAAAGTTTATTTTTCCCCCAAACTCTTTTACAAAGAATGGATGTATTATCATGGTGAAATCCCTGTAATAATTGAGAATACAAAGTATAACTGTAGGAAATAGAAATAAATCATACCAAATTATTCTGTACCTCTATACTTTTAAAGGTGAAAAATAGTCAGACTGGCTGGACATAACATATAAATAATAGCCAGTATGTGTTCCCATAACTAGCTCTGTGAATTTTACAGATATCGGGGGAGAGAGGGATCCAGCTGGGATGCCAACTGTCCAGAAATTACAGCAGTCTGTAAAAATTTGGCACTTTTTTGACCCCGTGTGTAAAAAAATAGTTGTTTTTTTAAACTGTAGTGATTATTTAGACTTCAATTGTCATTTTACAGATCACAGAGAATGCAGCTTCATACCATAGTAATGGACTACAGACATGTATCACTTTTAAGTAGAGATGAGCGGTGTTCAAATCGAACTATTTGCCAATCTTAAGTTCAACCTGTTTTTGGCGATGTTCGAGTTGTTCGACGAACGCGAACACTTAGCTTCAAGTTTGACAGTTCGAGGTTATGTTTGATAACGGTTCGATCACCAAAAGGTAACTGGCTTTTCACAGTAATACTGTCATTCAATGTTAATACAGTGGAACCTTGATTAACGAGAACAATCCGTTCTGGGAGTGTGCTTGTTAACCAAGTTACTCGTTTAGCAAAGCAAGATTTCCCTTAGGAAATCATTGCAATGCAGACAATTCGTTCCACAACTTGTTAAATGTCCCATCCTGGTCCCCTATTGTGCCATTCCACACATGCACAAACACACACAAACATACACAAACATACACATACACGCACACACACATATGCTCACCTTACCTTCCGTTCCATAACTGGGACTTGCAGTTCGCCGGTACAAGATGTGTATCGGGTAACCATAGCGACCGATGCCAGAACTTCCGCTGCCAGAGCGCTGAAGTCAAAGGCAGGAACCGCTGGCCTCTGATTGGCCAGCGCACTGCCTTTGAGTAGCGTCTGACAGAGGGAGGAAGTTCCGTCATCGGTCGCTATTGTTACCCGATACACATCCTGTAGCAGCTAACTACGTGTATCGGGTAACCATAGCGATGAGGGAGGAACTTCCTCCCTCTGTCAGATGCTACTCAAAGGCAGCACGCTGGCCAATCAGAGGCAAGCGGGACCTGCCTTTTACGTCAGCGCTCTGTCAGCGGAAGTTCCGGCATCGGTTGCGATGTTTACCCGATACACATCTTGTACTGACGAGCTGCAGGACCCAGGAGGCCGGCGATGGAACGGAAGGTAAGGTGAACATAATATGTGTGTGTGCGTTTGTGTTTGTGCATGTTTGTATGTGTTAGAGTGGTGGCTCATCTCTACTTATAAGTATATACTGTAAATATTGTCTGTACGTCATTTTTTGATAGGCGGTCTAGAAAAAATAAAAGTCAAGCTTGCATCTAGCCTATTGAATTTTAGCAGTCGATCCTTTTGTTTTCCTATGAGATAAGTTGCTAGTAGCTGGTCTGTGATGGAAAACACAAGAGCACTTGGCTAAGTTGATCATTCCTGTGTGTGGGAGTTGTCTGCCTAACCATCGCTCGGCCTACAGATGTCTAATGTGGACGGGCCTTGATATCAGGCTGCAGGAGAACATACACTTCTACGTGAATAATTTACATGTCCTGTATGTGGGTATTACGGATGTTACTTAAATGATATACTCAAATGTCCATTATTTAAACTAATATTCAAAGTGAAGGTTACTTTGTGCTATAAAGTCCTACAGAACATGAGGCTTTTTTGACTATTTCAATATACAGCATGATAATGCATTACTCTATATGTTTCAACTTTGGAATCAAAACCCATAGTTCATATTTTCTATTGTATGGGAAAATATGTAGAAACTTCTAGACAGTTGAACGGCCTGGGGACAATGGAACAGCAGCCATGTTGCTTGGCAACATCAACATTATGACCTCCACAAATGCATTATCAAGTAATTTTACATTGTCTACTGACATTTATTTTATGGCTTCTGAAATATAGGATGGCATTAGGCAGACCATTTAAAATATAAATATAGTTAGTTGGATTCATAAATTTATTCCTTAGCACAAAAAAACAAATAGAATAAAAACAACAATTTACATGTTTGTGTAAAGTCTGTAAAGTGCTTTGATTCAGGACCTAATAACCATATAAACCATTCATTGCCAACTGGGCCTCGTGTGTAAAAAGTAGCAAACAATGAAGCAATCTTGTAGCAAACAATAATTTTCCTAATTTTTAGTATATGTAATAAAATAAGAGCTGTGATCTGTCTAGTTGCTATAGACAATTACTCCACTTGTTGTCTGTGCTAGCATGCTACATGCCTAAGGCATAATTAACATTAAAGTAAAAAGTCAAGCTCACCTTTAGTATCACCAGGAGGCAGTTTGGAGACGGAGACGCTCCAGCTGCGATGTGTACAATAATTCAAAAGAAGTCCAGCTTCACAAACTTGTGCTCTCCTCTATTCATTAAAATTCTTCCATTGACACCATTGCACAAGATTCAGTAGATAATTAACCACGCGTTTTGGAGCATCCTTAGCTATGACTATTGACTTTTGTCTCATTGCTCCACATTACTGTACTGTTTTTTTCAAACTCGAGCCGACACTTCTTATGATGTTATTGAAGTTGAGGCTTCTTCACCTTTTTGCAGGCCAATATTCCAGACTTGTGTAACGTGAGTCACACAGTGCTTCATTGGATGTCTTTCATCTCACTATTACAAAGCATACGAGCCACCTCCACTGTCATGTTTGTTGGGCAAGGACTGATAGACCTTGTGATGACCCAGCTTGTTGACTCCAATATTTTGCCTGGACATCCACCTCTTGGATTTTGGATGGATGAACTTCATTTCGTATTCTTTCATGGCACTCACATGATGCAGTTTGGCAATTTTCTTGGCCAAGAGACTGCAATCAATGAATTGAATGATGCTGTTTCTCTTTTCTTGGGTTATTTTCTTCATGGCTGCTCCTTGATTCCAATTAATGATTTTTCACTTGAAAATCAACCTAATAGTACACTGAGCTATTAGGGAATGTGAGAACAGGTTGTAGTTTGTAGTATACAGGAAGAAAAAGATTTTTCCACCAGTAATGCCTTTGACATGACAAGAATCTACAAAACTAATCACATGCTAAATAGTTGTAAGTCAAATTTATGTAAGAGATAGCCAAGATGATTGTTTATAAATTGATGGTATTTTCATGTTTGAAGCTGTAGTGGATGGTGAGATATGGAGCCTGAAAGGCAAAAGTTCAATACATTGTTGTCCTTTTGCTTGTCAGTGTATGTCTTTAATGCTCAGTCATGTGAAACTGTAAATGCTGCTCTGTTGATGCATATGGTAGAAGATAATTCTTTGCCATATGCATTAATTTCCATAAGTTTTCAATAAATGTTTATGCTTATGACAGAAGATAATCCTTTGCCATATGCATCAATTTCCACAAGTTTTTAATATATGCCTTTGGTTTCACACAGTTAAAGCAAAAAATATAAATAATAAAGTTTGTTGCAAGGCTGCGATATATCAACACAGCATCGCATTACTTCCCTTCCTGTTCATGTCAAGCCGTCACTGATTAAATTAGTGGGAATAAAAAGAGGGGATATGGTAAAATTGTACTTTTATGTTAACATTTTTAACATTTAAGCAGAGCCTGGATGCCTTTCTTGAAAAATTTAATATTACCAGTTATGTATATTAGATTTTATGACAGGGTATTGATCCAGGGAACTAGTCTGATTGCCGGATGTGGAGTCAGGAAGGAAATTTTTTCCCCATTGGAACTTGTTTGCCACATTGGGGTTTTTTTGCCTTCCTCTGGATCAACATGTTAGGCTACGGGTTGAACTAGATGGACTTAGAGTCTCCCTTCAACCTTAAAAACTATGATACTATGATACTTGAAAAGTCATCTTGGCTCATCATGGAGGCTATGGATAAAAGTGAAGACTACCTGGACTCCTGGAAGTCTCCTGATATGCAAGCACTCCTTCAACTTTTTCACTCTGGGCACCAAAAACATTCTGCTATCAGGCATACCTCAGTTGTCCAAATGGGGAAAAAAAGCAGAGGATTTGTCTATAGAAAAAGTGCAATATAAAATACTTTGTACTTTTCACTGCAATGTCCCCCACACCTCTGTTTCAAAAAGTTGGCTAGTATGGTTAATATACAAGTGCCCCATCTTCTGTCCATGACATTTTCCATTAGGGGTTAATAGGGAGGCCCCATGTGTTTTCGATGGCTTCCCAGTCCCACCAAAAACATCTGGTTTAACTGACATCAATGAAATATGAAAAGTATGACCAGTGTAACTCCTACCTCAGATATAAAGTAACAACATGACTCAAAGAAAGGACTTTTTTCACAAGAAACACTTATTAGATTATGTTAAATAATGTTTGAATATAATTCTATGTTGCCAAGCAATGCATTTACAATGCCAGACCTTACCCGAATGACCAAGATACAGGGAAGTGAGACATTTTGATAACCATTGCAAATGCACACTTGTATTAGTCAGTACCATGCATGGAAAATGACCTCATGCAATTTCTCTTTTGTGTCTAGACCCTTGCGCATCCAAGGTATTCTCTGGTGTCCAAAGATTTAGTGCTCAAGACAGTTTGTGCTGTGATTTATTGCCAGACAGTGCTTCATGTGTGATTGTTGGATGCTACAAACAATTCCTGATTTCCATTGGCATGGTGCCACAGTCAGTCAATAGTTACTGTTAGTTTGTTATCCCAGTCCTTAGTGGTATGTGGTCACATAAACCTTCCAGTGTCCAAAGTCATCCCTATGATCACTTTAGGCAGGAAAGAGAATGGTCGCTTGAATTTTGCAGTTAGTTTGCTTTATTGTCATCATATTATTTTGTAGCTCCTGGGACGAAATTAAATATTTGCAACAAGACCCACAATAATCATATGATTTTCAAATACTGGTGTCTTCTTATATAGCAGAAGGGCTTTTGGGCCTCCGTAAAGACTAGGCCTCAGTTGTGACTTTACATGTGCAACAGTATAGCTATCCTGCCTCTAGGAGTATTAACATTTCTATCAAATGTAAATACATTCACTATGCATAAATACAATGGGATTAATGAATATATCAATTCCACTTTTGCTCTACACATAAAAAGCGTGAGGTACTTGGTGAACACTTTTTGTTCAAAGAGCGTCAAATCCATCCAACCATGATAAGGTGTACCTCATCTGGATCGTGTCATGCGCGAATAATTCCATGGGCCCAGGCAAGCCTCACCTTAAATGGGGAAGAGATAGGAACCAGACTTGCCTCGCAATAAAACATTTTTTGGAAAAATGGGTGTATATTTTGCAAATGGGTCAAGTGTATTTGTGTCACTGCTTGTAAATTTAGTACTAAAGCTGTGCAAGTCCCTTTTTTTGTAACTTCTATTACTTAGTCCTAATTAAGTGTGACGGTTCCTTAGGCAGCTGTCTTTCTTGCCTACCTCTCAACCTATCAATTTTTTTAAAAATTGGAAAGTTTTATTACTTAAGTATCCTTGAGGTTCACTATAACATGATTATATATATATATATATATATATATATATATATATATATATCACGCATGTGAGACAAGTACTCAAATATTGTTGCACTGGATCTGATTAAATACTTCAAGGGTTATTTTCCAAATCCCAATTTGTTCTTATGATAATGCACACACTTTTATTAATTTATGCCAATATACTGTAGTTAGTTTATAACTTTACCTCATTTGCGCATGTCACTCCCGGAAGTGACGCCCCTCCAGGCTCTATTTACCCTTCAGTTGCCATTGGATCCATTCTGCAGTAGTTCCAGTGCTCCTTATACCTGTGCTCTCCCTCCATCTCTGACATACAGTGTATTCTTCCTTTTGAAAACACTATGATCCCGTACACTGCATGGTCCTTTACACTGCCTGTTCAATCTTATCTTCTGCCATCTACAGTGCCTACAAGTAGTATTCAACCCCCTGCAGATTTAGCAGGTTTACACATTCGGAATTAACTTGGCATTGTGACATTTGGACTGTAGATCAGCCTGGAAGTGTGAAATGCACTGCAGCAAAAAAGAATGTTATTTCTTTTTTTTTTTTTAAATTGTGAAAAGTTTATTCAGAGGGTCATTTATTATTCAACCCCTCAAACTACCAGAATTCTGTTTGGTTCCCCTAAAGTATTAAGAAGTATTTCAGGCACAAAGAACAATGAGCTTCACATGTTTGGATTAATTATCTCTTTTTCCATCCTTTTCTGACTAATTAAGACCCTCCCCAAACTTGTGAACAGCACTCATACTTGGTCAACATGGGAAAGACAAAGGAGCATTCCAAGGCCATCAGAGACATGATCGTGGAGGGTCACAAGGCTGGCAAGAGGTACAAAACCCTTTCCAAGGAGTTGGGCCTACCTGTCTCCACTGTTGGGAATATCATCCGGAAGTGGAAGGCTTATGGAACTACTGTTAGCCTTCCACAGCCTGGACAGCCTTTGAAAGTTTCCACCCGTGCCGAGGACAGGCTTGTCCGAAGAGTCAAGGCTAACCCAAGGACAACAAGGAAGGAGCTCCGGGAAGATCTCATGGCAGTGGGGACATTGGTTTCAGTCAATACCATAAGTAACGTACTCCACCGCAATGGTCTCCGTTCCAGACGAGCCCGTAAGGTACCTTTACTTTCAAAGCGTCATGTCAAGGCTCGTCTACAGTTTGCTCATGATCACTTGGAGGACTCTGAGACAGACTGGTTCAAGGTTCTCTGATCTGATGAGACCAAGATCGAGATCTTTGGTGCCAACCACACACGTGACGTTTGGAGACTGGATGGCACTGCATACGACCCCAAGAATACCATCCCTACAGTCAAGCATGGTGGTGGCAGCATCATGCTGTGGGGCTGTTTCTCAGCCAAGGGGCCTGGCCATCTGGTCCACATCTATGGGAAGATGGATAGCACGGCCTACCTGGAGATTTTGGCCAAGAACCTCCGCTCCTCCATCAAGGATCTTAAGATGGGTCGTCATTTCATCTTCCAACAAGACAACGAGCCAAAGCACACAGCCAAGAAAACCAAGGCCTGGTTCAAGAGGGAAAAAATCAAGGTGTTGCAGTGGCCTAGTCAGTCTCCTGACCTTAACTCAATTGAAAACTTGTGGAAGGAGCTCAAGATTAAAGTCCACATGAGACACCCAAAGAACTTAGATAACTTGGAGAAGATCTGCATGGAGGAGTGGGCCAAGATAACTCCAGAGACCTGTGCCGGCCTGATCAGGTCTTATAAAAGACGATTATTAGCTGTAATTGCAAATAAGGGTTATTCCTCAAAATATTAAACCTAGGGGTTGAATAATAATTGGCCCACACTTTTATGTTGAAAATTTATTAAAATTTAACTGAGCAACATAACTTGTTGGTTTGTAAGATTTATGCATCTGTTAATAAATCCTGCTCTTGTTTGAAGTTTGCAGGCTCAAACTTATTTGCATCTTATCAAACCTGCTAAATCTGCAGGGGGTTGAATACTACTTGTAGGCACTGTACATCAGGATAACTTTCTGTGTATTTTTGGTATTGGCATTATTGGTACGCTATGTTCACAGATTGCATTTTGCAGTGTTTCTTTTCTGTAGGCAAAACTTGCTCTCTTGGCAGTAAAGAAGCGCTTACAAAAAAGGTTTTGCTGCGATTTTGCGTCTTTTTTTGGTGCCGATTAGATGTGTCATTTGTCTACAGTACATATTTTATAAAATTAGTTTTATTAATCAAAAATGCAGCAAAAACACAGAAAAGATGCAGCAAGAAAAGGATAGGTTTTTTCGCAGCGTTTTTCCCACTTTCTTATTGCTTTCTACGACTGAAAAAAATGCTGCTAAAATGCTAAAAGAATTGACATGCTGTAGATTTAGAAAAACGCTGCAGTTTTCCAATTCAGTCAGTGGAAAAACAAGCAAGCATGGGCATGTGATTTCAGAACTCTCATAGCTTTTGCTGGTACAATAAAAAACAGATTTTAATTTGCTTAAAAAACCACAATGTGTGAATATAGGTTTAGATGATTATTTTACATATTTAGTAGAGCTCAGCTCTCACTGTCCTCCACAACAGAGCTTGCAATAGCATTAGGGGAACTGTTTCTTGCCTGCTGCTGACATTTCCACAATGTGGAACTAGAAATGCTGCTCTGTTGATACATATGGCAGAAGTTAATCTTTTGCCATATGCATCAACACAACAGAGCAGCATTTGCAGCTTCAAATCGCTAATGTGTCAGCAGCAGTCAGAAAATACAGCTCAACTCTGGGGTGCTAAGTTATTACAAGGTCCATTGTGGCCAAGAGCAGGAGGGTTGAGCTCTGCTAATAACCAACTAACAATGATAGAAAAACACGTAGTCAGCTATACTAATATAGATGGAAATAGATAAAATTAATCAGGCAGGGTATTGTGCGGGAGCAGAGAGTGGCAAATATTACACTTAGATTAGATTGATGACAACTCAGAGAGGTGGTGCTAATCAGGAGCACATAGGAGAGTGAGGAGTCTTTAGCCCTGATGAGAAGCAAGTGCTACAGTAGTTTTAACAGTTTAAAAATAAGACCACCCATTCACCTATCTGAAGGTGGATACACAGAGGGGAAGATTATTATTTAATGACTTCAGCTATCTCGAGCCATGGCGACTTGATGGATGAACGCTCTGTAGGAAGATTGATCTTGTGCTGCCTAGATAGGTTTTCTCCACCATTTTCTTGTACGTATAAAGCCATTGGGTTGCTGGTCTTCCTCTTCGCCTTGTTCCTTCTATTTTTCTGACCATGATGTCCTTCTCCAGTGATTGCTCTCTTCGTATGTTGTGTCCAAAGTGGGCCGGTCATAGCTTTGTGACCCTTGCTACGAGTGACATGTCTGGGTTGATTTGTTCCAAAATTGATTTGTTTGTTCTTCTTGCCATAGGTAGAGATGAAAAAATACACAAAGGTACAAGAAAGAAACGTTATGTTGATCTTAGTTTGTACTTTGTGAAAAATAATACATTTTTGAAAATAACCCAACCCAAGAGAAGAAATATTTAAGATATGTCTAATACAACGTATCATAGACATTGGCGATGTTTATAGATGTGTATGTCATTGTGACTGAATCGGCCCTATGTTCCCCATCCTGTACAAAAGCCTGCTAATTTATTGTTGCTGTAAATACACAAATAAATAGAATTGTCCCAATAGACACCATGTTGGGTAACCACATAATTAGTCTAAACACACAATAATGGTTACACTGTGGCGCCGTTGTTGGTTTTTCTAACACACACAAAAGCTGCTTGTGTGGTGTGTTTTATTGGGATTGGCATTCAACCACAAGACCAGATCTGAGTAAATGTTTTTTTTTTACAAGCCCCCCACCTCCTTAGCTCTCGGTCCCCACGACTGTTGGTTTGTCAGACAGCTGCAGTCTGTTAGTAAACACTTTCGTGGGTTAACAATTTTATTCAGATCTCCTCCTCCCCTTCCCCTTTTCTCTATCATAGCACAATGACAGCATTGTTAAAGGAGGATTTGAATGAGGGTCTCTGGGCATGTTCCCAGCATTGTCAAGGGGGGTGGGAAAAATGGTCCAGCCAGGAGAACCAGACCAGACTCAGACAGATGCCTAAATTAGCAACAAAGCCTTTTTTCAATGTCCCCCCAGACAAGGCTGGCTTGTTTGTGTGTATGTGTGTGTCTGTGTGCTTATGTGTGAGAGTGTAGGGCGAGCTTTATCGCTGGTTGCATGTCTGCCCATGTTAATTAGTTTCTTGCATGCATGTCTGATAGGGTGCCAATGAATATTTTGTCCCTGCACCAAGCAAAGCTTATGTGATTGAATGGGGGAAGGGGCTGATAATGGCGCTGAATACTGAGGACACGCATATTATAATGTAATAAATAAGGCTAAAAATTCAATGTCACAACAATAAAACTTGTACTATTGTGCTTTTACAGTTATTATTTTGATCATTGGCATATTTGCTATTTCATTCTTTTAGCAACCTATAGAAATTGTATTTAATTCCTGCTCTCCTGTTTTTAAAGACATTTCTGCAACAAATCTGCCACATGTGCTTACTGTAACCGAAGCCAGGATTAATCAAGGATTTCATTCAGTTTGGTGTCAATGACTTTAAGCCACGGCTACATAAGTACTTTGGTCGTTCAACACTTCGCATGGCCATAGATTGGAGTATTACAGTACTACATTACAATATAATTAAAGAGAATGTTATGGTAAGCTTAAAGGTGATTTCCTACAAACAAAGTTAATTTTAATCAATAGATCTTAGAATAATAATAATTTTATACAATTGGATGTACCATATTTTTTGTTTTATAACACGCTTTGGATTATAAGACGCACCCCAAATTTAGAGGAAAAAAGTGAAAAAAAAAATAAAAATAGGGTCCATCTTATAATCCGGTGGTGTCTTACCGGAGGGGGGTGGCAACAGTGGTGCTGAAGTAGGGCAATGCTGCCGTTGATGCAGCGGGTGTCCCAGATGCTCGCTGCAGACGGCAGCGCTGAGAAGCTCTGCTGCACTGTGCTATGGACTCTGCTGCGCTGCGGGCGGTGAGGCAGGGGCCGCTATCCTGAATGCCTGCGGTGTGGACTTCAAAAAAATGGCGCCCGTAGTCAGTGTATGTGCAGATTGAGCTATCGGCTCAATCATAAGCCTAGATCTCATCTGCGCACATGACACCTCCGGGCGCCATTTTCCTTAAGTCTGCTGCTGGGAGATCAGTGGACCGGAGGCGGAACATGTGCAGATGAGATCTTGAGACGAGAGCTCTATCTGTACACACGCTGACCCCGTCCACCATTATTTGAAGCCCACACCACTAACTGGTTGGCGGCCCCTGCCTCACCATCCCAGCGCAGCAGAGCACACAGCGCGGCGCAGCAGAGCCCACAGAATACAGCAGCACAGCCCACAGCGCACCGCCTGCAGCATCACCCCTGCCTCCAGTGACCCCCTCCCCAGCACCCCCTAATAAGCTATATTCGGCTTATAAAGACACACCCCTCATTTTTCTCCCAAATTTTTGAGAGGAAAAGTGCGTCTTATAATATTAAAAAAACGGTATTTAAAAGGAATGTTCCTGTGCCGAGATAATCTTATATATGTGTCCCTCCTATGTGCTGTGTAATGGCCGTGTCTAACCGTACAGAGATATGGTCAGATCACACCACATCTCCTAAGCGTGGGAGGAAGTAAAAATATATACAGACATTACAGCATGGGATCACAAATAATTCTTTCTGTGAGATAAAACATTTTTTTTAAAAACAGCAGGGAAAACCAGCTCACCTGTTCACTATAAGCGGTCAGCGTGCCTGGCGTAAAGGAAGAGTCCAGTGTGACTCCATGTAGATTACCAGCATAGAAGAAAATAAGTGATTTCCAGCTCACTATTCATTAAAAAGTGATATTCTTTTGAATTTTTTTCATCATTTTGAAAAATAATAGTTAAAAGCAACGCGTTTCAGCTGCAAAATAAGCTTCCTGAAAAAGGCAGCCTGTGTGCAGCCGAAACGCGTTGCTGTCAAATATTCTTGTAGAGTATGTAAACTTCTATTTTTCTAAATGATACAATAAACTCAAAAGAATATCACTTTTTAATAAAAAAGTGAGATGGAAGTCACTTTTTTCCTCTATGAGGGAAATGTTTTACCTCACAAGAAGAATCAGCTGTGAACTCAAGCTGTAATGTCTGTATACTCTCTTTTGTGTTCTCCTCTGCCCAGGAGCTGTGGTGTGATCAGACCATGTCCCTGTACAGTCAGACACGGCCACTACACAGTACACAGCAGGGGGACATATATAAGATTATCTCAGCACAGGAATGTTTTTTTAAACACATCGAATTGTGGAAATTATTATTATTCCAAGATCTATAAATTAAACTGAACTTACTTGATTCATGGGAAAACTGCTTTAAAGTTACAGCAACTACAACATACAAATTGCACAACATCCAAACCCGATGTGGTGTATGGCCAGTTTGTCAATATTGTGAGTGAAAATGTTGTGTAGACCAAAGCTAGACAAACTGTACTCACCACATCTGGGCAATACAGTTGCCATATGTAAGTTTTTTTCTTAAAAAAAAATGTACATGTAACTGTATGTTAGGACATTCTGACATTCTTTGGCATCTATAGCTTATAGATAGTGTTGAACGGATCCGGATCGGCAAAATCCGGATCCGCACAGTTTGAGTACCCGATCCGAGTCCGACCCGGACGCGGGATTCCGGGTGCACGATCCGGATCCGTTTTTTTTTTGTTCTCTCTCTCTCTCTATGTCATACTGTATATAGGGCTTAGTTGTATATTTTATAATCTGTGTTTTGTACTAGATATAGTATGTTAGAGAAAACCGACAAATGGTATTCAGTGGTCCCTCTAGTTACAGTATTAACTTGTTCTGGGACAAATTAGTTGAAAAGATTGAAATTAGAGACCATAACTCTGTAGACAAACACAATTTGCCTGAGGAGCAAAAAAAGGTACTCTAACTAATCCATACAATTTAAATTGTATTACGGTACTAACAATTCAATGACCAGATTAAAGCTAGCATGCAGGGCGAAACCTTAATTTATCACTCACTGAGTAAAGTGTTCAGCCGCTGACCAAAACTCACTAGCAGATGAACTATATCTCATTATTGCCTCAGCCCCCTGATGAAGCCAGTCTTGGTGAGACATGTTGGGGAGGTTATCAGCCGAATGTTTTAGGTAGGCAGTGTAGGGTGAAAGCAATACTTATATAGAATCATATTTATAGGACACAGTCCATCTGCTAGTGAGTTTCAGTCAGTGGCCGAACACTTTAGTCAGTGACTGATAAATTAAGGTTTCGCCCTGCATGCTAGTTTTAATCTGGTCATTTAATTGTAAATAATAAAAGTTAAATTTTTGGATCTTTAGTTAGGGAACCTCTAGTTGCCCCTTGGGCAAATTGTTTTTGCTTAATTCATCCTGCGCTGATTGGGGTAATAGATTGAGGTCTTAAGGGTGTTTTACACGCTGCGACATCGCTAACGATATATTGTCGGGGGTCACGTTGTTAGTGACGCACATCCGGCGTAGTTAGCGACATCGCAGCATGTGACAGCTAGGAGCGACGATCAACGATCGCAAAAACGGCAAAAATCGTTGATCGTTGACACGTCTCTCCTAATCATAATGTCGTTGGTGTTTCATTCCCCAGGTTGTTCGTCGTTCCTGCGGCACCACACATCGCTGTGTGTGACACTGCAGGATTGACGAACATCATCCTACCTGCGTCCACCGGAAAGGAGGAAGGAAGGAGGTGGGCGGCATGTTCCAGCCGCTCATCTCCTCCCCTCCTCTTCTATTGGGCGGCCGTTTTGTGACGCCGCTGTGACGTCGCTGTGATAGCGAACGCACCTCCCCATTGAAGGAGGGATTGTTCGGCGGTCACAGCGACGTCGCTGAACAAGTATGTGCGTGTGACGCTGCCGTAGCGATATTGTTTGCTATGGCAGCGATCAACACATGTCGCACGAACGACGGGGGCGGGTGCTATCACTCGCGACATCGCTAGTAATCGCTAGTGATGTCGCAGTGTGTAAATCACCCTTAAGTGTGTATTCTATAACTCTATAGAAACCTAATAATTGGTTCGAAAGCCCCTACAAAAATAACCCAAAATAAAAAAAAATTCAAATTCAAAAAATATTAACAGATAATTCATACAGATGAAGCACATTGTAAATATGGCCAATGATAGACAGAGAAGTAGGTTGATGATTGAACGACTGTATAATTAACTGATCTAGGTGGTAAATAATAATATCGCTGATGTAGATAAAAATCCAAAAACAGGAGAAAATTGGGCGATCCAGGACTAAAATAGCATTTATTTAAATTGATGTGTTAAAAACCCATAGAGATAACTTGAAAAAGATCCATCTTAGATCAGTCTAAAGCGGGCTTTACACGCTACAATATATCTTACGATGTGTCGGCGGGGTCACGTCGTAAGTGACGCACATCCGGCATCGTAAGTTATATTGTAGCGTGTGACAGGTACGTGCGATTGCGATTGAACGTTAAAACGTTCATCGCATGCATGTCGTTTAATTGCTAAAAATTGAACGTGAGGTTGTTCAATGTTACCGAGGTAGCACACATCGCAGTGTGTGACACCCCGGGAACGATTAACAGATCTTACCCGCGTCCCACGGCTCCCGTCGGCAATGCGGAAGGAAGGAAGTGGGCAGGATGTTTACGTCCCGCTTATCTCCGCCCCTCTGCTTCTATTGGCCGGCTGCCTCGTGACGTCGATGTGACACTGTACATCCCTCCCACTCCAGGAAATGGACGTTCGCCGCAGACATCGAGGTCGTATGAAAGGGTAAGTACGTGTGACAGCAAATAATCGTTTGTGCAACACGTTCAACAAATTGAACGTGCCGCACATACGATGGGGGCGGTTATGATCGCATACGATATCGTATGCTTAATATTAACGTGTAAAGCAGGCTTTAGATCCATCTTAGATCCATCTTAGATCCATCTTAGATCCATCTTAGATCCATCTTAGATCCATCTTAGATCTATCTTAGATCCATCTTAGATCTATCTTAGATCCACCTTAGATCTATCTTAAATCCATCTTAGATCCATATTAGATGCATCTTAGATCTATCTTAGATCCATCTTAGATCTATCTTAGATCCATCTTAGATCTATCTTAGATCCACCTTAGATCCATCTTAGATGGATCTTTTTCAAGTTATCTCTATGGATTTTTAACGCGTCAATTTAATTAAATAATTGTTGTTTTAGTCCTGTATTGCCCCATTTTCTTCTGGTTTTGGATTTTAGCAATGTTGTAAGATCCTTCTTTCAAGAGATGTTCTTTTGTAGACTAGCAACAATTAGTCAAAATTTTTAAACATTGGTTTTTAGCAGATGAAAGTGTGTCACAAGTCAGTGACAAACGAACGTTCCTTGTTAAATTTACCATAATGAATAAAATTTAGAATCATATTTAATGCTCATCTTTTGATATAAATTCAGAAAGGGATGCTGAAAGCTGTTATCAATTTCCACATAAAGGTTAGGACCTTCTTCAAGCTCTTCTCCAGTAAAGTGCACCAGAAAAATACAATGATGCTGCCCTCACCTTGAAAAGAACATTTCAGAACACATAGTAAAGCGTCATGCTGCAAAGAAGTGCCGCCAGACATCCGATAAGTGCTCGCACTTCAATAACACTAATTTTTTTACCATTGGCATTGATAGGCTGAATCTTGGAGCCAATCACGCGGGATGCAAATTAATATTGTTTGCAGCATTGCCTTACTATGGACTAGATGAGACCATTGCCTGTTGAAAATACTGTAACTTCAGGCCATTGTAACTTAAAGCATACCTGTTGTTAGGCGACTTTTCGAATTGTATATAGATCCAGCTTAGATATATGACTTTTATATGGAACTCATTAACCAATTCCCTTCTTTTAGGCTTTTTCTCTAATTGTTAGTTGTCACTTAACTCAAACATGGAGACTAGCTGCTATGATGGCTCTTATATAGAGATAAGAGGAGATTCTGCTCCCTTATTTCTTTGTTTTAAAGCTCCAGAAGCAACAATAGCAATGGTTACATCATACAACAGTACTGAGCAGTGTTGCTATGAATCCAGCACTAGTATGAGAAAAGAAAGAAGCAGACGTTACTGTGTCTGTCAATTTCTCTCTTTCTGTTTCCTTTTCCTCCTTTTTCCTCCTCCATTATTTCTGCGTGAATGCTGAATATAGGAGGCAGGAAGGAGCGGAGGAGACGACTAAAGGGGCATTTACACTGTAAGATAATATTGAACGAGCATTGCTAAAAATGCTTATTTCATGATTATCTTGCCATGTAAATAGGCTGGCAATCACCCAATGAGCAAGTTGCTTGTTCATTGGGTGAAATTATCTTTTATGCTTCATAAAATATCATTATTCTCAGCAATGTACTATGCTGAGTAAACAGGACTCACACTGCGGAGAACAGTCGCAGCCTATGTGCACTAATCTAGTATAGATCACCCCGTGTGTAATGTTGCCTTTCAAGTGTCCGCCGTTTGGTAAAGGTTTACCGATCGGTCGTATTGTGCCACTGGTCGGCCAGGTCAACGGACTTTCAATCTGGAAATGATGGCAGTTTCTTCTCTATATAAGATTAATTCTTATATTTGCTTATACCATTGATTTATGAAAAATTTGTTGAAATAACAGATACCCAACAAGACTTCTAATAGGCACACACAATTCCAGGAAATGTTACTGAAGGTCAAAATTTAATATATACTTGTGCAGATCACAAAGACATCAAATTGAAATAGAAGGAGAAGGAACTAGTTTTAATAATTATTTTTTATGTATTTATTTTTTTATTTATTATAGTCATTTATATAGTGTTATTAACGCCACAACGCTTTACACACGTGAGCATTGATTTATTTCATGAAGCATGTATCAGAATCTAGAATGTTACTGAATTTACATCTAAGTCAGTCTACCCTAAAACTAAGAGGCGGCAGAATGCCTGAGCATGCCCCACTTTCACATATACACTGGCTTTCATTCATTAACAGATGTTGACCCTGTATCTTCACCAGTTAGATCCACTTGTTCGTCTTGAAAAGCGAGCTATAGCTCATTAAATAGGGGCTTCAGAGCTTCATCATCCATATATAATTGGTGAATGCAATGTCTAAGGAATTCCTGGGCCATGTTTGCATCCAAATAGTGTTCCCAGAGTCCTGCATACTTTATAGCATTGACCCCTATGAACACTGACCTGTAGAAAGATTTTTTGTGATAACTTAGCTTGTGTGCTGGTTATACGGGGGGCTACTTATTAAAAACAAATACAAATAAAATATATATACGGTATATATATGTATGTATGTGTATATATATATATATATATATATATATGTGTGTGTGTATGTATGTGTATATATACATATATATATATACAGTATAGCTATCTATATATATATATATATATATACTGTGTGTGTATATATATATATATATATACTGTATATATATATATATATATATATATATATATGTGTGTGTGTGCATATATATATATATATATATATATATAGTAAACATGCATGGGACTATGTACTATGTAAATATTGACTGGTCTGTATGTAAGTGTTGACTTTACCAATGTGCATCGGTAGGAGAAAAAAATCCTTTACTTCGTATTGCAAATTAGAGACTCAGTTTACAATTTTCCAAATATAAGATGTACTACTCCTTGGAAAAACTGTGTTATAACTTCAGACGTCATAAACCAGAATCAGATTTAGGTGAAAGAAAACTAAATATCTTAGTGCTCTGCTGCAGAAATATGAAATGATAAAATAAAGGATGGAAGGCACAGGAGGGAGGGAATATGACATGAACAGGAAGATGAAAGGACTCCAAGCTGTCACTATATTTGAAGAGCTACTGTAACCGTCAAATTGTGGAGAGATTGGCAGAGCACTTCTTAATTTATGTCTGCTGCTATTGTACAGATGCCCAGCTTTAATTTATTCTAGCGAGCGATGGGAAAGTGGGGGGTGTCATGGTGGAGGGGACTGGAGCATGTATACCAATGGGGGTTGTGGAGGAAAGAACAGATTCTCTCCTCTCCTGTTATATCCTCATTGTATTTATACTGTCCGTGTGTTCGGTAGGACAGAGCAGCAGTATTTGCTGGAAGCCTGGTCTCGCAGACACACTCTCACTTCATTGGATTAAGTCAGACATTTTGAACATATAAGACTAGAGTTATCACATTCATTGACTTGAGTGTTATGAGTCTGTGTGAGCTGGAAACTGTAGAGCCAGGGTATTTTTAGCTGTTGACATGTTGCGTGTAACTAATCCAACCATTCTATTGTTGAGCCAAATATCTCTGTAGGCATCTGCAGCCAGAAGATACTACAGTGGCGTCACCATAGACAGTTGTATGCTAAGTATTAATAAGTATTAATGATTATGATTACTGCCAAGTAAAAAAAAAAGCTACACTGTAGCACTGAATATTGTAAACTTTTAAAATTGTTCAAGGGGTAAATCTTATACATTCAAAATTTCCAAAGCCTGAACATGTGTGAATGTGGTGGTGGTGATTAATGATATACAATTAAATTAAAAAAGCCATGCGGCGAAAGTGAGTCATAAAATACACCAAATTTAATAATCGTTGGTGTAATCTGTACCCGCAAAATAGTGATGGAAAATTTGCCTTACACCAGTGCACACAACATTGAAAATAGCACCACCAAATGTTAAAAAAATGCACAGCAATGCAAAATCCACTTTGCTGTGCACGTTTGGCTAAAAGTGTTGGCACCCTTGAAATCGTTCCAGAAAATTTAAAGTATGTCTCCCAGAAAATCCAGAAATTATTGCAATTAGACATGTTTAGTTATGTTTATTTCATTTCTGTATATTGGAACAACACTAGAAAAACAGAGGAAAAACGACAAGTTGGACATAATTTCACACAAAACCCCCAAAATGGGCAGGACAAAATTGTTGGCACCTTTCCAAAATTGTGGGTAAACAACTTTGTGTCAAGCTTTTGATGCTTGTTCAAATTCACCTGTGGCAAGTAACAGGTGTGGGCAATATGAAAATCATTCCTAAAGCCAGATAAAAAGGGGAGAGTATGACTCAATTTTTGCATTGTGTGTCTGTGTGTGCCATAGTAAACGTGGAGACTAGAAAGAGGAGAAGAGAACTGGGTGAGGACTTTAGAACCAAAATTGTTGAAAAATGTTTACAACCCATGGCACTGTGGACAGTAGAGAAAAACTGATAAAAGGTTGCAGGATTGTCAAGATGATTGGATAAGCAGTCTCAATCAAGTTCCAAAGAAATTCAAGCAGCCCTGCAGGCTTAGGATGTATCAGTGTCAGTGAATTAAATTTGAATTAAATTAACCGCTATGGTAGGAGACCCAGTAGGACCCCACTCCTGACACATATACATAAAAAAGTATGGCAGTAGTTTGCCAAAATGTTCATGTGAAAACTAAAATGCTTCTTGGAAAGCATTTTATGGACAGATGAGACCAAGATAGAGCTTTTTGGTAAATCACATCATTCTACTGTTTACCTAAAGCGGCATAAAGCCTACAAAATAAAGAACGAAATACCTACAGTCAAGTATGGTGAAGGTTCAAAGAGGTTTGGGGAACTTTTACTGCTTCTGGCACTTGACTGTGAGCAAAGCATCATGAAATCTGAGGATTACCAAAGGATTTTGGGTCGCAATGCTGTGCCTAGTGTCAGAAAGCTGAGTTTGCATGCTAGGTCATGGGTCTTCCAGGATGATAATGACCCCAAACATACTTCAAGCATGCAGAAATTGATGAAAACAAAGTGCTGGAGAGTTCTTAAGTGGCCAGCAACAATGAGTCTGAATCTAAATTCCATTGAACACCTGTGGAGAGAACTTAAAATTGCTGTTAGGAGAAGGCACCCATCAAATATGAAAGACCTGAAGCAATTTGCAAAAAAGAGTGGTCCAAAATTCCAATTAAGAGATATAAGAACATTGTTGATGGTTATAGTAAGTGATTGATTGCAGTTATTTATTCCAAAGGGTGTGCAACCATATATTAAGTTTATGGCACCAACAATTTTCTCAGGCCCATTTCTGGAGTTTTGTGTGAAATTATGTCCAATTTGCCTTTATATCTCAGGCTTTTTTTGTGTTGTTCCAATACACACAAAGGAAATAAACAAGTGTATAACAAAACATGTGTAACTGCAATCATTTTCTGGGATCTTCTGTAACAATTTCAAGGGTGCCAACACTTTTGGTCATGACTGTAATTGAAAGTACAGTGAAACGATGTTTGCAGTGGAACAACCGCAAAAAGTGACGGCAAGGGACTTTCTTAGGAAAACCTTGGCGGCTCTGCTGACATCTAATAGACGTCATGTGCACATATTCTAATTAAAACAAAAGTGTCTTACATGTCTAGTGCCAAGTTCATTAATCCTCAAATGCTGTTTTGGTAAATTTGAGACAATTTGATGCGTTTTTCATCTTACACAATGTTAAAAATGTTATTTAATATCTCTGGCTATGAGACTAGTCTCCTCTCTGGTTATGAGACTAGTCTCCTCTCTGGTTATGAGACTCGTCTCATCTCTGGCTATGAGACTAGTCTCATCTCTGGCTATGAGACTAGTCTCATCTCTGGCTATGAGACTCATCTCTTCCCTGGCTATGAGACTAGTCTCCTCCATGGCTATGAGACAAGTCTCCTCTCTGGCTATGAGACTAGTCTCCTCTCTGGTTATGAGACTAGTCTCATCTCTGGCTATGAGACTCGTCTCTTCCCTGGCTATGAGACTAGTCTCCTCCATGGCTATGAGACAAGTCTCCTCTCTGGTTATGAGACTAGTCTCCTCTCTGGTTATGAGACTAGTCTCCTCTCTGTTTATGAGACTAGTCTCCTCTCTGGCTGTGATTCCCAGATAGATGTTTAAAATATGTTTTCTCTGAAGCGCTGGTGAATTTCAGACAAAAATATATACTGTACCTTTCTGCAATTGTGCAGCCAGACTGCAATGTATGCTGCCTGCGGTTTGTGCAGCATCAGTCAGGTGACAGGTTCCCCTTAAATGATGAATGTTTATGATAATGGAAAAATTGACTGCAGGGAGCTTCATACAGTTGATTGCCATGTGTATGTAATGGTTCTTACCATTGGATTGCTGTGTTCTCAATAAGCCAATGTTAAAATGCATATTATGGATACATACGAATTGGGCCCTATTCATCAAAGCTTTTGCATTAGTATTTTGGCATAAAAGGCCTTGGAAAGTTACATCATTTTGGCACAACTGGGAACTGCACTAAAATAATGCGACTTTGGGGTTTCTTATACCATTTTCACCCAGCTCCGGCAAAGTTGGTGGAACTGGGGCGGGACAGAGGTGTGACGACTGACGCATGTCAAATTCATGATGAACGTCGATGTTTGTTACCCCACAAATCTTACTCCAGCAAGGACTAGAGTCCCTGGCAGCCACAGAACGAAGAGGGCCCCTGTGCAAAAATAGTATATGGGCCCTTTGCAGCCCAATTTTTCATCATAATACACAATTTCACTTGCTTTATAGGTAGAGAAGGGCCCCCCGTATCTCTTGAACCACTGTTGCACCAATGATATATCCACTCCTGACCGGAGTAGGATTTGTGGTGAAGAGCACACAGAGGCATATGTCATTCATCCTGCGCTCCCGATTAATGAAGAGAGGTACGTCTACTCGTGAATCAAGAGTGTCTGACTCCAACCCATAGTCTCATCAAGACCGAGGTGCACAATGCTAGTCTTCTTGATATATTGGGCTCATAGACGTTCGCAGATAATGCTACTACTTCTGCCAAAAGCAGCAACTACATTTTTTAAAATACTAAAGCAGAGCACCTAGAGTGGACCCTGTGTCTCAGTGCACTAAAATCTATTACAGGTGCCCCCACATTTGAAGTTTAAATTTCTATATCAGTATAGTAAGAGAGTTGTGAATCACTGAAATCAGAAATTAGAAGCCTCTCTAGGTAAGACCAGCATATGGTTGGTTAAGGGTGCAGCCTATCAAACAAGCCAGTGATCTATTAGGCAAAATTAGGGATAATGTAAGAACTTGTAAAAAGTAAACAAGATAAATAAAAATGTCATAAAAACAACATCAAAGCCATACTGCTGACTATTAGACTATTTATTTCTCCATCTTCTCCATTCTGTGAGTCTGCAGAAATCAGACTGCACTCTGATGACATACGAAGGCAGTTCGATGATGTCTACGCACCCATACACTTGGATAGGTCCCCCTTTCAGCATGATGCCCCTTTTTCTCATGCTGAATCGGTATAAGGGAAAAAGTGCAGATCAGCATTGCCCCATAGTATAACATTGGAGCAAGTGCTATCCGATAAAACATCAGACATCACCAGTCCGAGTTATACGCTCATGTAAGCGAGCCCTCATACTAACAATTAGTTCACATGCATTTTGTATAATTTCATGATAAGACATAGTAGACAATGAGATTGTAGACAATAGGATAGGTCAATGTGGCATTTATAAATGCTGGATATTGTATCATTTTGCCTTGTCGAATAAGCAACCAAATGAAATGAAAAATAAAATTACATTCACCAATCTAAGTTCTGAAATAAATGCATGCAAGTCATCTAGAATTTCAATGCCTATACATCGAGAATCAGATGATTGAAAAGAAAGGTAGGCAATGAATGAGTGGACCTGCCATTAGGTTTAAAGTATAGCCTTGCGCCTAGTCCTGACATGTAAATGAAAGGTGTACCAAGTAATAATGAAACCTAATGATGAATAATACTGTGGCCCAATGATGGGGGCTGTTGTGCCTTTATTTACACATCAAGAGTTTGCAGGATGCAACAATGATTGTGGCATTGTGACATACCTGTTATTAGTACATAACAATTTTTCATGCTAGCAATGTTTTAAAAGCATATCAATTGACACGCGGGGCTTGCTGGCTCGCTTTGACACATGATTTCAATCTACTTCAAATTGCTTGGCTAGCAGTTCTTAAGGAGCAAGGCGAAACACAAGAATACAACTTACAACATTAGAAATACAACAAAACTCTTTCAACCTGTCTTTACTTTTCTGCACCCAAAATATGTGATGTCAAGACACTAATATATTGTCGTAACCTGTTTCCACAAATACTTTATATACCTAGATCTTTATGATATCATTTAGTATGCAGTCAGATTGGGATTTGTGACCATAATACAAGTGCAAAACTGCTCCTGCATTACACTTGTGTGGAACTGGCCTTAAAGATGGTTTCTTTACATCTTCAGAGATCTCCTATCTGTCAGAGACCTAAGCCTCTCATCCTGCATTGTAATGACCTCTCACTTCCACTTCCATAATATCTCTTATACTGCACATCTTTGTCGAATTGCATTACTCCAATTTCTTCCATAACATATAAGTGCCCTCAGCTTTTACAACTTACAATCTACCCTAATAACACATCAAAATGTAGTCTTATGTCCTGTTACTGTCCAATTACACAATATCTGTGTGCGTGGCCTCCAATATGTGATGTGCTACACAGATACATATATTCCTGACAGTTACTCCAGACTAACCATGGACTCCTTCATAGTAAAACAGGTCAGCTAATAAAAAGGAATTTCGAGTGACAACCATGGCCATGATTCAGTATTTGCATTTTTTTTAGTCACTTTACTTTTTGTCTTGTATTACTTGCCATTTTTGCCACCAAATTCTTCAGATCAATATAACTGCGTTGGGGATGGGGTATAACTTTCTTATATGTCCTATGCACAGGTTCTTCCTAATAAGTTTAAATATAAGGATTGAAGGAGGAATTGTAGGAAAGATTGTCCCGGAATGTCTCTTCTCTAAATTCCCCATACATTTTAGATGGTTGTCAGCCGAATGATGATTCGAATCGTTTGGCTGGTAACTATGTTGCGTCCGTCCCTCCCATACACAGGAGTGCCCACACTGCCATGTGCGCCTGTGTTCTCTATAATTGTATCGGTGACAGACCTCTCTGGCAGTGACTTATCTTATCTCAGGGAGAACAAAAGGATTGTCAATCTGGAATCGGATATACCGGATCCTTAACTCCGCCGACAATCATCTGGCCGGGGCCCCCGTTCACATTAAACAGTTGACCAAACCTGTCAATATCAGTGGCATTGGCTGACATTCAACTGTTGTAGTCATGGTGTGTGTTTTTTATGCCAAAGTACCAAGAAAATCACACCATGGCACACCAATGTGAACGTAGCTCAAAGTGTTAGGGGTACTTTGCACATTGCGACATCGCTACTGCGATATCGTCGGGGTCAAATCGAAAGTGACACACATCCTGTGCCAGTAACAATGTCGCAAACGTGTAAAGCCTAGATGCACCGATAAACGATCGCAAAAGAGTCGAAAATCGGTGATCTGTGTAGTGTCGGACATTTCTATAATGGCGCACCAATAGGAGATACGATGTTGTTCCTCGTTCCTGCGGCAGCACACATCGCTGTGTGTGAAGCCGCAGGAGCGAGGAACATCTCCTTACCTGCCTCCACCGGCTATGCGAAAGGGAGAAGGTGGGCGGGATGTTTACGTCCCGCTCATCTCCGCCCCTCCGCTTCTATTGGCCGCCTGCCGTGTGACGTCGCTGTGACACCGCACGACCCGCCCCCTTAGGAAGGAGGCGGGTCGCCGGCCAGAGCGACGTCGCAGGGCAAGTAAGTGTGTGTGAAGCTGCCGTAGCGATAATGTTCGCTACAGCAGCTATCACAAGATATCGCATGTGCGACGGGAACGGGTACTATCGCGCTCGGCATCGCTATAATCGGCTAGCGATGTCGCAGCGTGCAAAGTACCCCTTACTGTTGGTTCAGGAGAACTTGCAGCAGAATGTGTGTGTCTGTCTCTAGTTCCTCCCTCCTCCTCTCTATAGAACTTTATGAGCACCAACTGCCATCCCCGTCGCAGTAATGGGGAACTTTGTATACAGCGAGCACAGGTTTTTTTTCCTGTGAATTGAAAATATTGAGAATGAAAGTGCTGTCCAGTAGGATTTCTCTCATGACAAATTATAAAGCTTTTTATTTTATTTTAATGTGTACTATTGATTTAACAAAAAAATAAAATAAAAATGAAGGTGATTGTTAAGCCTGCTTTACACGTTGCAATTTCCCCCATCGGTTGCAACACCCCGATCGTATGTGTGGCACGTTCAATTTGTTGAACGTGCCGCACAAACGATTAACCCCCGTCACACGTACTTACCCGTCCATACGAGCTCGCTGTGGGCGGCGAACGTCCACTTTCTGGAGTGGTAGGGACATTCGGTGTCACATCGACATCACACGGCAGCCGGCCAATAGAAGCGGAGGGGCGGAGATGAGCGGGACGTAAACATCCCGCCCACCTCTTTCCTTCCACATTGCCGGCTCTAGCCGCGGGAGGCAGGTAAAATCTGTTCAATGTTCCCGGGGTGTCACACACTGCGATGTGTGCTGCCTCGGGAACATTGAACAACCCGACGTGCAATTCGTCAGGATTCAACGACGTGCGTGCGATGAACGTTTTAACGTTCAATCGCAATCGCATGTACCTGTCACACACTACCATGTACCTTACGATGCCGGATGTGCGTCACTTATGACGTGACCCCGCCGACACATCGTAAGATATATTGTAGCGTGTAAAGCGGGCTTTAGTCTTTAATCCATGCTAGCTATGTTCTATATTAGATTGTACTAAGTTATACGTATCATAGCAAGTCATATGGCAGTGCTTACCAAAAGGTGGGGCAGCTCTGGTTGGTCTTTTTCTATTTAGTTTTAAAAAAATATTGTAATTAATAATGTAATTAGCCCCTTGGTGATAGATTATGGAGGGGAAACAAGTCCCTGTCACTTCTGCCTGAGCGGTAAGATCTTTCCTTTGTTCTTAGAGGAATATGGCAGAAGCTTACTCCAGATTGAGTACACGTGAGCTTTTGGAAAAAAATTAGTATATATGTTTGGGGGTTGGGTTAAGCTAATGTTTTTATGGCAGCTACTGAATGAGTGTAGTCAGAATAAGCAGAAAAAAGTGAATTTCTATGTTTGTTTTGTAAATGATTCTATCATAGTTTGCACAGGCTATAGTAATAAGCACTAATAGGTCGCATGTAATAAATCCAAACCAAAGTACACTGAACAAAAATATAAACGCAACACCTTTGTTTTTCCTCCCATTTTTCATGATCTGAACTCAATAATCTTAGACTTTATTTATATATACAAAAGACCTTTTTCTCTCAAATATTGTTCAGAAATTTGACTAATTCTGTGTTAGTGAGCTCTTCTGCTTTGCTGAGATAATCCATCCACCTCACAGGTGTGGCATATTAAGATGCTGAATAGACAGCATGATTATTGCACAGGTGTGCCTTAGGCTGGCCACAATAAAAGGCCACTCTAAAATGTGCAGTTTTATCACACAGCACAATGTCACAGATGTCGCAAGTTTTTTAGGGAGCATGCAGTTGGCATGGTGACTGCGGGAATGTCCACCAGAGCTGTTGTCCATGAATTGAATGTTAATTTCTCTACCATAAGCCGTCTCCATAGGCGTTTCAGAGAACTTGGCAGTGTATCCAACTGTATTGACAACAGGAGGCTAACCACTGTAACCACTCTAGCCCAGGACTTTCACATTAAACATCTTCATCTCCAAGATCGTCTGAAACCAGCTACCCAGACAGCAGCTGCAGCAATCAGTTTGCTAAACCAAAGAATTTCTGCATAAATTGTCAGAAACCGTCTCACGGAAGCTCATCTGCTGCTTGTCGTTCTCTTTGGAGTTTATCATCGTTACCGACGTGAGTGGGCAAATTCTCACATTCGATGGAATTTGGCATGTTGGAGAGGTGTTCTCTTCACAAATGAATCCTGGCATTCACTGTACAGGGCAGATGCCAGACTGCATGTATTGTGTTGTGTGGGTGACTGGTTTGCTGATATCCATGATGTGACTTGAGTGGCCCATAGTGACAGTGGGGTTATGGTATGGGACAATGTATGTTATGGGCAATGAATCCAGGTCCATATCAGTTATGCCATTTTGAATGCATAGAGTGTAGTGAATGTCAGTTATGCTTATGCTGCTGTGAGGCTCCCTCTTGTGGCCAGGAATGGTTTGGTCAGAGACCAGGTGTGTTGAGCAATGGGTGTTTCCATTGCTAACTCTCTGCTTATTTAAACCCTGGTCTGATAGCAGGCTATGCCGGATGTCAGTTGTTCTTTGTACACCAGCCTGCTTCATCCTGCTCCAGACCACATCTACCCCAGATACAGTTAGGTCCAGAAATATTTGGACAGTGACACAAGTTTTGTTATTTTAGCTGTTTACAAAAACATGTTCAGAAATACAATTATATATATAATATGGGCTGAAAGTGCACACTCCCAGCTGCAATATGAGAGTTTTCACATCCAAATCGGAGAAAGGGTTTAGGAATCATAGCTGTGTAATGCATAGCCTCCTCTTTTTCAAGGGACCAAAAGTAATTGGACAATGGACTCTAAGGGCTGCAATTAACTCTGAAGGCGTCTCCCTTATTAACCTGTAATCAATGAAGTAGTTAAAAGGTCTGGGGTTGATTACAGGTGTGTGGTTTTGCATTTGGAAGCTGTTGCTGTGACCAGACAACATGCGGTCTTAGGAACTCTCAATTGAGGTGAAGCAGAACATCCTGAGGCTGAAAAAAAAGAAAAAATCCATCAGAGAGATAGCAGACATGCTTGGAGTAGCAAAATCAACAGTCGGGTACATTCTGAGAAAAAAGGAATTGACTGGTGAGCTTGGGAACTCAAAAAGGCCTGGGCGTCCACGGATGACAACAGTGGTGGATGATCGCCGCATACTTTCTTTGGTGAAGAAGAACCTGTTCACAACATCAACTGAAGTCCAGAACACTCTCAGTGAAGTAGGTGTATCTGTCTCTAAGTCAACAGTAAAGAGAAGACTCCATGAAAGTAAATACAAAGGGTTCACATCTCGATGCAAACCATTCATCAATTCCAAAAATAGACAGGCCAGAGTTAAATTTGCTGAAAAACACCTCATGAAGCCAGCTCAGTTCTGGAAAAGTATTCTATGGACAGATGAGACAAAGATCAACCTGTACCAGAATGATGGGAAGAAAAAAGTTTGGAGAAGAAAGGGAACGGCACATGATCCAAGGCACACCACATCCTCTGTAAAACATGGTGGAGACAACGTGATGGCATGGCCATGCATGGCTTTCAATGGCACTGGGTCACTTGTGTTTATTGATGACATAACAGCAGACAAGAGTAGCCGGATGAATTCTGAAGTGTACCGGGATATACTTTCAGCCCAGATTCAGCCAAATGCCGCAAAGTTGATCAGACGGCGCTTCATAATACAAATGGACAATGACCCCAAGCATACAGCCAAAGCTACCCAGGAGTTCATGAGTGCAAAAAAGTGGAACATTCTGCAATGGCCAAGTCAATCACCAGATCTTAACCCAATTGAGCATGCATTTCACTTGCTCAAATCCAGACTTAAGACGGAAAGACCCACAAACAAGCAAGACCTGAAGGCTGCGGCTGTAAAGGCCTGGCAAAGCATTAAGAAGGAGGAAACCCAGCGTTTGGTGATGTCCATGGGTTCCAGACTTAAGGCAGTGATTGCCTCCAAAGGATTCGCAACAAAATATTGAAAATAAAAATATTTTGTTTGGGTATGGTTTATTTGTCCAATTACTTTTGACCTCCTAAAATGTGGAGTGTTTGTAAAGAAATGTGTAAAATTCCTACAATTTCTATCAGATATTTTTGTTCAAACCTTCAAATTAAACGTTACAATCTGCACTTGAATTCTGTTGTAGAGGTTTCATTTCAAATCCAATGTGGTGGCATGCAGAGCCCAACTCGCGAAAATTGTGTCACTGTCCAAATATTTCTGGACCTAACTGTAAGTGCTTGGCTCTTTATTTATTGTTTGGTTCTTTTTGCTCTTATCTGAGTTTGTCATTTGCTGTGGTTGTTTTCAGTTTATTTGCATGCAGGGATCTTCCCTCTCAGTAGCTTAGCAGGGAAGCTCCCTGCAGCTATGTTTGGAGTATTGCTCCTATTAGTCCATGTGTTTGTTGCTTCTTGAATTTGTAATGATTCCTTCTTTCTGTTCATTGGTATGACAAGAGCGCCTGGTATAGGACGGAGTGAGGGCTTTTTGTACTATCAGGTTTTTGGATTTTTGCAGGGTTTTTCTCTGGCCACCATCAGTCCCTTTCCTATCCTGTCCTATTTAGTCAGTAGGGCCTCACCTTTTGCTAATCCTATCATCTATCTGTGTATTGTTTTTTCCTATATCACCGTAGTCTTTGAATGTGGGGGGCTTGCTATTCTTTATCTATTTTCTGAGGCAGAGAGTTATTCATCTTTCCTTCCTTTAGGATAGCTAGTTCTCTGGCTGGGTTTGCGGTGCACAGGATGTTAGTTCACCCCTCGGCTACTTCTAGTGTTGATGGTTAGTAAGGGGATGGTGGCCAGATTAGTTGCCAATGCTCTTGTCACCTTTTTCCAATGATTTGTGGTGGTCTTCCATGGTTCCGGATCATAACAATAGAGATACTGTAAGCAGGACCTGAGGCCCATTTTTGTGCCATTCATCCATAACCCTCACCTTATGTTGCAACATGATAATGCACGGCCCCATGTTGCAAGGATCTGTACATAATTCCTGGAAGCTGAAATCATCCCAGTTTTTGCATGGCCAGCATACTTCCGGGGGTGGGTGGAGTTTTTTTGTTGATGCACACTACATCTGACCATGCTGTATTTACCCCCAATGTGCACCGTTCAAACACTACACGCAGCTCATACTGTACTAGACAGCGAGTGTACCCGAGCACAGCAAGTCTTGCGTGAGTGGTGTTCATACATAAAGCAACCAAACTCTGAATCTGACCTCTGTTTTTTGTGTAGTCTGTGTTTGGTACGAACCACGAACCCTGAACCTCGGATTCGCTCATCCCTCCCTTCTAACAGATTTAGAGAAATCTGTGAACAATATTTGAGAGAAAAAGACCTTTTGTGTACATAGAAAAAGTCTTAGATCTTTTAGTTCAGCGCATGAAAAATGAGCAAAAATAAAAGTGTTGGGTTTACATTTTTATTCAGTGTAATTTGCTGAATTCAGAGGGATATTTTATTTTGTTAGTCCTCTCAGGTTCTTTTTCTTAGGATCTTCTGGTGGGACAGTCTGACCCTGTTTAGGCATTTGTGGTTGTTTAAGGGTATGTGCCCATGATCAAGGCTCACTTCGTCCTGGATGCAGCAGGTCCTGACCTGCGGGTCCTGAGTCTGCTCCACAGGAGACCGCAGCTGCTTGTACCCACGATCAGGTTTCAGTGCGCTGCAGTCTCTCGCTTGTGTTCTCCCTATGGAGGACGCATGCGAATCCACAGCAAACAATTGACATGCTGCGGTCTGGAAAGACGCTCCACAGGTCAGTATTTGCTGCGGAAAAAACAAGCACAGTGGGCACGAGATTTCTAGAAATCCCATCTACTATGCTTGTCCTGTACAATGCTGTGTTTTGGACGCAGCTGAGCCATGCTACATCCAAAACGCTGCAAACACTGATCGTGGGCACATACTCTAACAGTGATGAAGCCACAAGGTCAGTGGCAGGCTGGGCTTTCCACATTTTAAAGCTCCAAACAATATATAATAATGATGATGATGATGATGATGATGATGATGATGATGATGATGATGATGAATTGTGCATACAAGACAAAGCATCCAATCATATTGCACCTCTCAAATGGAAAAAATAATCATTGCAGTTTGATTGGTTGAAATCACTGATTCCTCTGATTTCCTTCATATTCTACACACACATCCATGATACATACATGAGCTATCAGTAGCTAAAAATGTTTATTTTTATTTATTTTTTTTTTGTATATTTGCCTTTTATTTATTTATTTTTGGTATATACCTTTTATTTGTTTTTTTGTTGTATATAGCTTTTATTTATCTTTTTGGATATATTCATTTTATTTACCTTTTTGCATATAAACATGTTATTTACTTCTTGATGTATATATAGCTTTAATTTATATTTTTATAGATATACCCTTCATTTATCTTTTGATATATATAGCCTTTGACATTTTTTTTACCTCTTTGTATATATACATTTTACTTACCTTCTGGTATATACACCTTTTATTTACCTTTATATATATACACCGTATATATATATATATATATATATATATATATATATATATATATATATATATATATATATATATATAAAACCTTTTAATTGTCTTTTGGAATATAGCTTTTATTTACCTTCTTGTATATGGACATTTTATTTACCCTTGGGTATGTATACCTTTTAATTACATTTTGGTATATATATATATATATATATATATATATATTATTTACATTTTGTAATATATGGCTTTTATTTACCTTTTTGTATTTGTGGTATACCTTTTAATTATCTTTTGGTATTTTGTACCATTTCTTCACCTTTTATTATATATACCTTTTATTTATCTTTTGGTATAAATAGCTTGGATTTACCTTTTATATATACACATTTTATTTATCTTTTGGTATACATTCCTTTTATTTATCTTTTAGTGTATATACATTTTATAATGCTTTGGTATATATACCTTTTATTTATCTTTTGGTATATATACATTTTATAATGCTTTGGTATATATACCTTTTATTTATCTTTTGGTATATATACATTTTATAATGCTTTGGTATATATACCTTTTATTTATCTTTTGGTATATATACATTTTATAATGCTTTGGTATATATACCTTTTATTTATCTTTTGGTATATATACATTTTATTTACCCCTTGGTATATATACATTTTATTTACCTTTTTGCTTATCTTTTGGTATAAATGGGGAGTTTCTCTACGTACATGGTCTTCATTATGAAGCCCAAATTGCTTTGTAAAGTCTTTAGCATGTTGATCTGAAAAAGATATGCCTGCAGGGATAAAAAAAATTTCCATATGAGGAAAGCTTCTTAATGAATTTGGGGATAATGTATTTTCTCCGGAAAGGCTGGTTGGCCCAGTTAAAGTCACGTAATCAGTTTGTGCCTTGGCTATGTCAGAAGGGGAAGATTAACCCTTCCACTACACTGAGACGTTTAGTAACGTGAAATGATTCATTCTGATATGGTATTTGTCATTTTTGTCGCCTATCAGCGTTGTCTTGCTGTAACGGGATGTAGGTTGATGATATCTCAAGCGCTCTATTAATTGTGCAATTATAGTACCACCTGTGCATTTCTACAATAAGGCTATGTGCCCACGTTGCGTTGTGTCATTGCAATTCCCTGTTTACCTGTACATTGTAGCCAGTCCTTTAGGCCCTGTGCGCACTGTGCACACTAGAAAAAGGATTTTTCTCAAGAAATGTCTTGAGTCTGAAAGATTAGCGCACTTGCGTTCAAAAAACGCACCAATAATGCACCGAAAAACGCATGCGTTTTCACCATGTTTTTGTGCGTTTTTGATGTGTTTTTGATGTGTTTTTGATGCATTTTTTCCGCAGCTTGGTCCCTGCGTTTTTTTACCACTATTTATGGCAAAAAACGCAGGTACCTGCAGAAAAGAAGTGACATGCTCATTCTTTTTCTCAAGAAATTCTGCAGAAAGAATTTTCTTAAGGAAAAAAACGCAGTGTGCACACAGCTATTTTTTTTTCATAGGTTTTGCTGGGGAATGTCTGCAGAAAGGTTACAACTAGGGATGATCGAATACCTCAAATGTTCGGCTTCGCGAATATCCGACGAATAGGTCGCCGCTATGCAAATAACCCGAATAACAACAATTTGTAACTATTCAGGCTTCCCATAGACTTACATTGCGCATCGAATATTCACGAATAGTCGAATAGCGGCGACGTATCCGGCAAATATTCGCGAAGCCGAATATTTCAGGTATTCGATCATCCCTAGTTACAACCATTTTCTCAAGAAATTTCTACAGCAAAAACACAAAAAAAATGCGGGTAGAAACGCAGTGTGTGCACAGGGCTTAAGGTTTATGTTTATACTGCTTCATTTAGATTTAGTTCATATTAGTGAAAATGTACAAAAATGTAATCATTGTGCCCATTGGCTGGTGAGATTACAAGGGGATCCACAGGGAAGATCTGCATCTTAGATCCAATGTGTTCTCGTTTATGGAGTGGCGATTCTGTGATCTGAGATTGTACAATTCTAATTGATGTACGCGAGTTATTGCTGGTATATTCTATAGGTCAGGACCAGGGAAGAAGAAGGAAGATATGATGGCTAAGCTTTTCCCAAGGCTTCCACAAGAAACACTTCAGTATGTTAAATGGGACTGTGCAGAAGAAAAGAAGGGGCGTTCCTTTGCATGCTTCCAAGCTCAGCTGTGGCCCTGTCCATCCTAATCTGCAGATAAGGGTGATAATCCACGGATGGGCTGTTTGGGGCTTTGTGCCAGTAACAGCAGAGAATTCGAGGCAGAGTGGCGTGTAAAGCCAGGGATGAGACCTCATGCGTGGCTTTGCATTTCTTGCTGGTGTGAGCACAGTGCGTGGAATTGACTCGTGTGCTTGTGGATTTTATTAGGATTTCATTCTGAAAGGAAAAAGAGGGAGCTAGATACGAGCACACGCTCGAAACAAGTAACGAAAAACGTGGAAATATACATTACCATCATGTATTTATATAACATCGGTGTGTCACATAGCATTGAGCTAAAAATAACTAGTCTGAAGCATTCTTTATAATATAACATATAGTATTATGTATAGTGTTACACGGTAGAAAAATGGAATAAAAATTCTGTCATCACTTCACTAATTGTTTCTTATGGTCGTCTGCCCCCTCTATTATGTATGTGCAATGGTCTGTTCCTCATTGATGCAGTCGGATGAGGAGAGATACCCAGTGTATTGTGGAACAGACCACTGCACACAGATAAAAGGGGGAGTGGTGCCTGGACTGTTTGTGAAGACAGTCACCGATTCTCCCTGCGTCTCCTATGCATTGCAAAGAGAGGCAATAATCATGCACATAACATCACATTACTTAAAACCTTCCTTATTCCTGCTCTGTATAAAATCCAAAAGTGCAATTGTTTAAAAAAATGGAATTCAAACCAATTTGAAAATGTAAAAATTATGAAATTATCAGTTCCTCTTTTTTATTACTCGTTCAGATGAGTCCAATATCGGATCATATGGGCCATACAAACAACAAGAGGGACAAATGGATGTTCAAACATAGCGTTTTTGCTGCTTTTTGTGTGCGGCAATTACATTATTATTATGTTTCCAATAGCAACAAAATAAATTACATTTCCAAAATCTCATTCAATGTGTATTTTTCCCTTTTTTGAGCTAGATGTTTTAAAACTGCAGAATGTCAATTTTTTGAGCGTTTTTGCTGCATTTTTGGTCATGTTATTGAATGCATAAAAAATGTGTGAAAAACTGACGTAATGTCATACATGAAAAGTTTTTCCTGTCGTTTTCATGCGCAAAAAAAGCTGCAAAAAAGCACTGTGTAAATATTCCCTAAAAAATATATATAATTTATTACACATTAATTAAATTCAATGGGTGCATACCCCCCCCCAAATCATTCATTTGGCATCTATTTTTAATAGATCCATTGCAATTATTAATATAAGAAACTTTATTTGGCCTTGTATATTTTTTTAACTTATGATATATAAAAATATCTGTCATATGGATGTTAAACACAGACATGAAAGGAATACAGATGGATGAAAATATAGCATTTTTTCCTGGAAGAAAAATGGATTATTTTAATGCTGCTGTAAGAGCTCAGCTTTAGACTCCTCTACAACTCTCCTAAGGCTAAGGACACATGGAGCGAGTGGAATGCGATAAAAAAAAAAATCGCATTCCATTTGGATCAATGTTACTCTATGGGGTCACTCCCATCTGCAATATTTTTCTCAGCCCTAATCAGACCGAGTAAACAATCGCAGCATGCTGCGGGTGCAATCCAATTAGTTTTAACTCACACCCATACAAGTCTATGGGGGCGAGAGAATCACTGCACTGCACTCGCATGACACCGGAGTGCAGTGCGATATATGCATCAGCTGAAAATGGAGGAGGTCAGGAGATTAACCCCTCCCTCTCCTCCGGGGCTGTGCTGGGATCGCAGGATTCCATCACAGTGGCATGACACTCGGCTTACACTCCAGCAGAGCGGGAGCCGAGTGTCATGCGATGCACTCATAGTAGTGCTCGTGTGGCCACAGCCTAAGGCCCCCTTCACACGTCCGTGAAACACGTGCGTGTTTGGTCCGTTTCCGTATGTGCCGGAGACACGGCCAAACATGCACCAATGTTAATCTATGTTTGAGGTCACACGTGCGTTATTTCATAATGTCCGTGCGTCCATGATCCGTATGTGTTTCCGTTTTGCACGGAAGCATGTCTGTTTTCTGCACGGAACACGCACACATGGACACCATGAAATTCAATGGTTATGTGCGCACAATACGTGACACGGATGCATCTCTGTATGCTCCGGGTACGTTTTGTGCTTTTTTCTAGCGATGTCGGTCATTCTTTCTTTTCCTGTCTATGTCGGTCAATCTCCCTCAGTCCGTCGGTCGGTCTCTCTGTCTGTCCCTCTATCTGTCTGTCGGTCAGTCTCCCCCCACTCTCATACTTACCGATCCCCGATCACCGGCGCGGCGCTGCACGGCTGTTTTCTAAACTCCGGCGGCTTTTCCTCTTTTGAAAAAGCCGGCCGCTCATTAAACAATCTCGTATTCCCTGCTTTCCCCGCCCACCGGCGCCTATGATTGGTTGCAGTTATACACGCCCCCATGCTGATTGACAGCTGTCTCACTGCAACCAATCACAGCCGCCGGGGGGCGGGACTATACTGTGCAGTTAAAAAAATAAATATATAATTAAAAAATAACGACGTGCGGTCCCCCCCCATTTTGATACCAGCCAGGGTAAAGTCACACGGCTGAAGGCTGGTATTCTCAGCTATCGTCGGGGGTCACAGTGTTTGTGACGCAAATCCGGTGTTGTTAGAGACATCACAGCGTGTGATACGTACGAGTGACCTTCAATGATCGCAAAAGTGGTAAAAATCATTGGTTTTGGAGAGGTCGTTCAAACACCAAATATCATTGCATGTGCAGGAACGAGGTTGTTTGTCGTTCCTGCGGCAGCACACATCGCTACGTGTTACACCGCAGGAACGAGGAACTTGTCCTTACTTACGGCCGCTGGCAATGAGGAAGGAAGGAGGTGGGCGAGATGTTACGTCCCGCTCATCTCCGCCCCTCCGCTTCTATTGGGCGGCCGCTTAGTGACGTCGCTATGACGCCGAGCGAACCGCCCCCTTAGAAAGAAGGCGGTTCTCTGGTCACAGCGACGTCGCTAGGCAGGCAAGTATGTGTGACTATTCCTAGCCATGTTGTGCGCCACGGGCAGCGAGGTGCCCGTGACGCACAACCGACGGGGGCGGGTACGCTCACTAGCGATCTCGCTAGCGAGATCACAACGTGTAAAGTACCCTTAAAGGCTCAAAGTGGTGTAACATTAGAGGTTGATGTGCCTGTAGACCAGGGGTTCCCAACCTGTGGCTCAGAAGAATCACAGGCCTGTGATTTGTGGCTCGTGGCTGTCGCTGGGTGAAGAAGCATCAGGTCTAGCAAACAGCTATGAAGAGCAGTTCTCCAGATGGTGACTTTTATGAGCAGATCTGAAAGGGGGTAAGGAAGGAACC